>NW_027312690.1:0-26893 GCF_040954645.1 Diabrotica undecimpunctata | reverse complement strand
ACGCGCTATCTCAGAGTAGAAATAAATGTAGTTTAGGTTATGAAATTAAAATAGCATAAATAAAAACGAATAATATTAGTCAAGTTACTTTATTTGTCTAGTACAAAAATTATTCTTGTAGAACAAACCTCATACAACAAATTAATTCGACTCGTCTGGCTCGCTGATGTGCAAATTTCTTTAATACTTTTGAAGTGTCCACTTCAATGTATCAGAAACATGAAGGAGGCAAAGACCCGTGATTCGGTTTTCCCTCATCCTTGCAATCATCCAAGTCTTCATTCTTCTTAACGTAGTACCTTTCCGCTGTAGCCACACTAAAAAAAAATAATAAAATTTAAATTGAACGTCTGTAATATTCTTCTGTGCCGCCTGGATGATTTGGCTTTCTTAGTCTGTCTACCCAAAAATTTAGGTAACTTCACTTCTAAGTCCAATTCGTCTGCTAATTCTTTAACTTCGGTAAAGATCTTAATAAAACTTTCTTCGCAGTTAGATCTTCTTTCTTTCAAAGTCGACATGGTATTGGAAACAGCCTTAGTCACCAGGTTAGCATCAACAGTTTATTTTTGAAGTCGGTTTAGCTGCAATGTTAATTTTAGTATGTCAATCAGTGACATCAATGACACTGGAAAGTCAGATGTGCATAAAGAATTAAGCAAAGTTGATGCAAGTCTAACAGTCTTGGGATGCTTCCATGTCAAGATAGATGTTAGTGCTTCAATTATATGTAAAATACCAGATCTGAACTGGATTATGCTTTCAGAGCCCTCAACTGATCTTGTTTCGGATAAACTAGTTAAATTTTGTGTGAGCGTCAGTTTTAAAAACTTCATTTCTCTTGGTTGACATGTTAAAAAATGACATTGCTGACTTCGTTATTCCCACTGTATTTCTGATGGACGATACATTAATAGAAGTTGAAAGGGAGTTGTTTAAAATATGATTTAGGTATCTAATTACATTTATTGCGACCCTTTTTATTTCTGTTACTGCACCAACAGCTTCAGAGCTCATTATGTTTACAACTGTCAGTACCGATTCCTACACATTTGTTTCTGTCCAAATACAGTTATTTCAACAAGTTTATTACTATTTTTTAGAAGGCTTCTCCTATCACGCGTTGTTCTGTCCCTCTTTCTTGATTTTCACTAATAATTTTGATGTTCTCATAAGCGTCAATGAACTTGACAAAATCTTCACGAAAGGTGTTCCACGTGGGATACCTCGGTCTTTTCGTCAAATATGACAGATTCAATATTTGTTCAATTATTTCTTTACCACAACATGTTATCAATTGATTATGACCGGTGCTACTAATGTAGAACTTCTCGGTAGGATGCTGTAGATATGTGATGTTTATGAGTGTCATCTCCTGATGCGATTTTAAACCTTAACAATTCCCTGAAATTCCCCTCATTGCTAGGTCCTGCATCTTGGTCCAAAGGCAGAAGGAAATCATCGCTGATAGAAGGATGGAAGAGGGACGGTAGACGCAGACGCTCAGTTTGTTGCTTTCTCCAACAGAGCGCGATTGTGTTATACACTCATAGCTTAGGTCACCTTACACTTTACCTTGCCCAGCACAACTTCTACTACGCCAATTGCAAATATTTAAATTTATATTTTTTAAATTTTCTAGAAGAGGCCCCATGGTCTCCTTCTGTTCCTATCTGCTTTTGACTCTTATTATTTCGATAGATATTGTGTTTAACAGGGTGTTAAAAGATAGAATATAAGATAATAATAAAATCGTTTATTTTGGGAGGAACGAGCCACTTTAGACCAAGACAATCTTGCGTCGTGTTTTTTTTTTGGTCTAAAACAATTAATGGAAAAACTGTTATCGCACGGTAATAATTTACATGAAATAATACCTGTAATTGATATCTAATATTCAGTTTATGTTTTTGTATAGTTTTATACTTTTAAAATACTGTATAGACTTTTCTAGTGCAAACTTTATTTAACAATAATATTACTACCTAATTCTGAAAGTTTGTTTACCCATTATACGCTTTATTGTCGATCATATTAGTACTTTATTGTAAATTAATTTATTTGCTAATGATCATGTAATTAGTTTTGTTGATGTTGAGTTTTAATCCATAATTTTCACAAACTTTGATTATTCTATTGATTAGTATTTACAACTCTTAATTAGAGTTAACTAGGGCCAAGGTTTAATTATTGTAACTAATTTTATTTGCAGTTTCGCACTTGATTATTTCAACTATTTAAAGTAAAAAAAAATAGAGAGAGAAATCAAACGATTTCTACCTGGCGAAACCGAAATCGTTCTAGATGGCGTAGTTACGTCCGTATATAATTATTTTGATAACTATTGTCTAGGGACGGGAAAGATTTTTGTTTTGATTCAGAGCAGTGGCTATACCGCTCTGAGGAGACCTAAAGAGGTCGAAATACGTATAAGCGGCTGTATTGTATCAAAATAAAAATCTAATACCGTCAATATGTTATATTTAAAGTAACTTTATTTTGAGTTATAAAGAGGTCGATATACGTATAAGCGGCTGTATACTTGTATCAAAACAAAAATCTAATAGCGTCATTATGTTATATTTAAAGTAACTTTATTTTGAGTTACACCTTAATATTTTTCTGATTCCAAGACAGCGTGACTGGTTCTTCACAGATCTCGTTCCAGCTATATTTGCATATATTTGTCTCTAGGGCCCAATGTTATTATACCTTAGTTTTTGCCATATAAAGTCTTGTTATTTAGTTATTTAGTATTAATTTATTTAAAAAAAAATATTTAAAAATACATTGGTCTCACCGGGCCACGAGCACTTAGCTCCTATTACAGTAGGTCACGGTTCTTAGATTTACAACGGTTGCTTACTCCGACTAACCAATAAACACTAAGCCCACGAATACGTCACGAGTATACAGTAATTTAAATCTTAACATGATTAATCGGCGTTTTTATACCTTTGATGTATGGAAAATAGTAAAGATAGTTATAAAATACATAATCGGCGTAAAAATACAAGGCAGAAACACGACCAGACACAGAGAGAACAAAAAGGCCTGTTAGAAACAGTAGAAATTAAAACACTTAGAAAAATTGATGGTAAGACACATCAAGAACTGAGTAAGAAATAGACGAGTAGAATAAAACGATCATATAAGCCGAATGACAACAAATAGTAGAGCAATAGAGTAGTAAAGATGGCAAGAGACGGTTTCCCAATAGGAAGACGATCAGTAGGAAGAACGATAAATATTAAGACCACGAAAACGATGGAACGGCAACTTACTGGAAGCACATTGACAGAGAGACAAAACAGACAGAGTCATGTCTACATAAAAAGAAGAAGAAGAAGTTATGAAATAAAGATGTCTCTTCTTCTTCTTCTTCTGCCAGTATGCTAACTTTCTTTCTTTAATGGATTTCAAGACTTCAGGTTTTTTTTTAAACGTTGCATTACTGCGTCGTTAGTTATATGATGTACATATGATATTCTGAGCATGCGACGATAGCACCACATCTCGAAAGACTGCAACTGTCTGCAAGACGCATTGAGTGTCCATGCCTCTGCTCCATACATAAGAACAGAAAACACATAACAATTAAGGATTTTGAGTCGGAGATGTAAGTTATTTTTTCTGTTCTATCCAATTCCAGTTGCTTCTATCTTTCTCTATCTTGCGCCAATCTAATCCATTGTTTGCCTGCCACTGCTCTTATGTCATTTACCTATCTTTTTTTAGGTCTTCCCATGCTTCTTGTTGTCGTCCTTGATCTCCATTCTAGAATTCTCCGTGTCCACCTGTTGTCATTATATCGGGCTACGTGACCTGCCCAGCGCCATTTCATTTTTGTAATTTCTTTCACAATATCCCTAATCTTCGTTCTATGTCTTATCTCGGTGTTTCTAATCTTATCTCTCAGTGATATTCCAAGCATGATTCGTTCCATTGCTCTTTGCGTTGTTTCTAATTTTTTTAGCCGATTTTTTGGTAAGGGCTACTGTCTCCAAGCCGTAGGTACAAACTGGTAGTATGCATGTGTTATACACCTTTTTCTTTAAGTTTACAGGAATGGAGGTGTTTTTCAAGGTATATGCTAGTTTGCCGAAAGCGCCCCATTCCAGTTGTGTTCTTCTTTTGATTTCAGCATCTTGATTTGGTTTTTCTAGTTGATGACATGACCTAGATATACATAATTTTTAAGATTTTCTATGGTATGTTTTTGTATTTTTATATTTGTCTGGTCTCGACTCAGTATTTTTGTTTTACTGTAGTTCATTTTTAAGCCTACTGTTCCTGAAACTGCATTTAATTGTTGTAACATACCATTTAGTTCTTGGATATTATCGGCTATTAAAACTATGTCATCTGCGAATCTCAAGTTGTTTAAGTATGATCCGTCGACGTTGATACCCTTGTTGTTTCATTCTAGTTTCTTAAAAAATGTCTTCTAGAGCAAGGGTAAATAGTTTGTTAAAGACGGTTTCTCCTTGTCTTACTCTCCGTTGTAGTCTTATGAGATTAGTTTTTGTGCTTTCGTCCAGATTTATCTGCATGGTGGCATTTTCATATATATTTTTAATTATGTTAGTGTATCTTGAATCTATACGTGCATTTTAAAGAGATTCAAGCAGTGCCCATAATTCGATGGAATAGAATGCTTTATGGAAATCGACGAACGCCATATGAATTGGAACATTATACTCGGTCCATTTTTCTATCAGTGTTCTTACGGTGTGCAAGTGGTCTATGGTACTAAAATGTTTTCTGAATCTAGCCTGCTCGATCTTATGTGTTAGGCGGTTGGTTATGATTTTAGTTAGTAATTTATACAGATGTGATAGCAAGGATATTGGTCGGTAATTCTCGATGTTTGCTTTATGATTTAAACCAAGTAATTGCTGTTATATATTAAACTTAAACTATAATATCCTATTCTTGCCAATGAACGACTTCTAACTACTCGTATGTTATTTTGCATAACCTACACATATTGCTTATTATTTGGAACAGGACAGATTTCAATAAAAATTGGATGTTAAAAAAATATAACCAAATTTTACATTGGCAATATCAAATCACAAATGTCACGTAATTTAGCAAAAATTTATGACAACTGCCTTAATTACCCACCTTAATTCCGTGTTTTTTTTCGCTGGCTCTATATTTTAAATATTTATTGTTCGGTTGAACTGAACGTGTATACCTAAAATAACCATAACAAATTATACAAAGTAATCTACTGGGTGTTGCATGCAATACCACAAAAACAGTATGACGAACTAATCAATGTGTCCTCTCCAACAAATATCAACGGAGTAAATTGAATGATTTCTGAGGGAAGTTAATAAAAGACGGGTTTCAATTAAACAATCCTAGTAATTTAGCAAACAGAGCTTCTGGCTTTCTGTGATATAGGCAGAAGCGAATAGTAACCAATATGCTCTAATTAAATAATTTGCAAACATTAATTAGCTCTGTGAAGTGTTCCATGTACGTTAACGGAACTTAACCAAAATAAATTTATTACACATTCACCTAAATAAAAAAAAATTGTTATCTAGTTATACTGAACTATTATGGGGGACGTTAATAATTAAATTTAATATATATATATATATATATATATATATATATATCATATATATATATATATATATATACATACAGTGTGGATATTAAGTCTTACCCCCCCTAGTGAACTCCATTATTTAAGACAAAGATGAAAAACGCTTGGACCCGTCAATTTTTATTTTAATAGAGGTATTTTATAACATAAAAAAAAACTGTCACCCCTTTCATCCCCTTCACTTGATAGCTACCCCCTCAGATTTTTTAAATGGCAATGGGGGTCGTGCGATAGTTCGTTGGAAAGGGTTTGAAGAGAAGAATTCTAAAATCTATCACACTTTACTTTAACTTTAAGGATCTGTTTGTTAATAACGATTTATTGTTTGGAGATACACTTTCCGATACAACAATACAAAAGTAGGTACACTGGTTTTGCTTTAATATGGGACATTCGGTATAACAAAATTTATTTAATTTTTATTCTTGAACGTTTATACCGAATTATTTTTTTGCAGAATAAATACTATTGTGTCGTTAAAACATATCACGGTTAGAACAATTTTTTAAATTATCTAGTTGGCGTTTATAGGTTTTGACAACTGTCATAAAAACCAAGCAATTAGCACTGTTGATTGTAAAGAATATTGACAAGAACTTGAGATTTGGTGAGCTTTAGTGGTAAACTGTAAATTTTTAGTATTAAAAATTCAAAATAACCAAAATGGCACCACCTCGTAGATTAGTAGACAAATGTGAAGTAATTTTAATATTTAGCGAAGCAGGCCGTAACTACCATGAAGCTGTGAGAATATTTTTAATGAACGTTATCCGAATCGTCCAATTGATCGACATTACCATAGACTACTTGTCACCAAATTTTGTGAAACTGGTTCTGTCGAAAACAAGAAACGGGATGGTAGAAAAAAGATTTCTGAGGAAAAGCAAGTAGATATTTTGTCTCAATTTGTAGTACATGCATCCAGTTCAACTAGAAATGTTGTTCGCGAATGCGAAGTAAGTCACAGGACTGTCTTAAACATTTTAAAAAAGCAAAAATTTCATCCCTATAAGATGAAAATGGTGCACGAATTGACAGAGGATGATCCAGATCGACGATTGCAATATTGTGAAACTATGGATAAAAATATTTCAGAAGATCCAAGTTATTTAAGACATTTGTTTTTCCGATAAAGCTACATTCTATTTAAATGGTCATGTACATCGACAAAATGTAAGATATTGGTCTGACGAAAACCCTCGATTGTTTCGAGAGTGTCATACTCAATTTCCCACTAAATTAAATGTTTGGGCAGGTATACTAGGGGATCACATTATAGGCCCTTTTTTATCGAAGGCAATTTAACGGGGGAAAGCTATCTTAATCTATTGGAAATACAAATAGTTCCTGCAATTCATGATGTGCTTAGAAACAATCCAGGCGAATTCACCCAAGATATTATTTTCCAGCAAGATGGAGCTCCGCCTCATAACGATGCTGGCGTTCGAAATTTTTTAAATAATTTGTATCCAAGAAGATAGATTACACGTCGTGGATTCATTGAATGGCCACCAAGATCACCAGATCTTGCTCCTCTAGATTTTTACCTATGGGGTTACCTTAAATCCAAACTGTATGGGAGCCAGTTGACGCCAGTTGATGAACTCCGTCAAAGAATATTCGAAGAATGTGATAGGATTGATATGCAGACCCTACAAAGCGTTAGGGAGGCAACGAAACAAAGAATCTACTTCTGCCAGGAAGTAAATGAAGAACATTTCGACCATCTCCTGCAGTAATTTAAGTTTTCTTTAGGGTAATTTGCCAGTTCCTTTAATTTTATAGATGTAATTTAATACATTATTTTTTGTATATTTTATTTTAAATAAAACCATTATGCCATACAAAATTTCAAAGTTATACATTTTTGAATTCTTCTTTTCAAACCCTTTCCAACAAACTATCGTACGACCCCCATTGCTATTTAAAAAATTTGAGGGGGTAGCTGTCAAGCGAAGGTGATGAAAGGGGTGACAATTTTTTTTATGTTATAAAATATCTCTATTAAAATAAAAATTGACGGGTCCGAGCGTTTTTCATCTTTGTCTTAAATAACGGAATTCACTAGGGGGGTAATATATTTGTATGCAAATTACCCAAACTGTAGAGCTATCAATAAATGCTTGGAGTATCTCGGTCCACTACCACATAATGAGGAATGATAAATATTGTCCACTGAACAATGAATACTGCAGGATAAAATGGCAGAATTTCATGCCAATCAAGTAACCAAAAACGAAGTTTACTTAAAATAAAATTTTCCGGCACGCCACTGAAACACATTAATGCTAATAAAAATTCATGGGCTATCTTAAGATTTCGTACCCAGTCATTAAAATTATAAAGCTTTGGTCTAATCGACGCTTTACTTAATTGATATTTAAATGCAACGCCTACCAATTTGTTAGTCTGTAAAAAACGTTTTCCACCAGGTAGAAACTGGTGGCTGTCGAAGGTGACGTATCCAAATTTAAATCAATTTAAATCAATTAGGCCGAATTAAGGATAAATGGACTACCGTGATGATCAACATATCGGTTGGAATGCAGCGACGGATTAAGGTATCAATCTACAGGTGCGACGTGGTTAACTTGAAATCATCGATTGATTTTAGATAAGGTCCATATTATATTTTATTTTGTCAAATAAGTAGCACCAGTTTTGTAATTATCTCAAATATAATCTTTCTCTTATATACCTTGTGGTAGCATGTCATTTCTATCTGACGTTGATATGAATGACATAAATTCCTATCTGTCCTTATCAAAGCAAAAAAATTATGCAGCATTTTAGATTTTTCTGAATTCATACATATTATATTTTAAAATCCGTAAACTAATTTTCGAAACCAAATTCAGAACTTTGCTTTAATCTGTGCCTTCTAAGAATTGCAAGGCAAAACAGACGTTGATAAAGATGTTATTAGAGACATGGGGAATCTAAAAATTGCATTCCACAACATATCTCCTCAACTAAGCAAAATTCTTAGCGAATTGGTTTCTAGTACTCGTACAGAGTATATCGGAATAAAAAGGAAAAGACAGTTAAGATTTGATTTCACGTACAGGGCGCCTGTGCATCCGCTTATACGAATTTGGGACTAATAGGCCTCTTCAGAACGGCTTTCACAGTCGCTCTGAACGTGAAAATAAATCTTTTCTGTCTTAGGAAGCAACTCTAACATGGCTTTGTATAGACGCAAATAGCGACATCTGATATTAAAATCCGTAAACTAATTTTCGAAACCAAATTCAGAACTTTGCTTTAATCTGTGCCTTCTAAGAATTGCAAGGCAAAACAGACGTTGATAAAGATGTTATTAGAGACATGGGGAATCTAAAAATTGCACTGCACAACATATCTCCTAAACTAAGCAAAATTCTTAGCGAATTGGTTTCGAATACTCGTACAGAGTATATCGGAATAAAAAGGAAAAGACAGTTAAGATTTGATTTCACGTACAGGGCGCCTGTGCATCCGCTTATACGTATTTTGGCCTAATAGGCCTCTTCAGAACGGCTTAGAAACGACTGTAGCGCCCTGTACGTGAAATCAAGTCTTAACTGTCTTTTCCTTTTTTTTTTCTCCTTTTTTTTCTCTCCATATTATATTTTCTTTAAATTTCTTGGTTTTTCCCTTTTATAGAAATTGAAGTAGTTATAATCACAGCAGCTATAAATCACTGCTGATTGGTAGCTTAAATTATGTCCTATTGTTTTATCTAACAGGCAAGTTTAATTTAAAGTCATACCTCAAAAATCATCGTGGCTGAAAAATTTTAATCAATCGAATGAAGTTTGACAGAACACCAGATCAATAATTTGACCAGAATTTAAAAAGTGAAGTTAGTTTTTGGATTAACATGAAATTATTATACATTTCACAACGACTTCAACTGTTGTTAAATG
Organism: Diabrotica undecimpunctata; assembly: GCF_040954645.1. NCBI lineage: Eukaryota > Metazoa > Arthropoda > Insecta > Coleoptera > Chrysomelidae > Diabrotica > Diabrotica undecimpunctata. The sequence goes on along the minus strand of NW_027312690.1, from coordinate 17,359 downwards.
TTTTTACAAACATTGTTCTGAAATTAATCCTGCAGCCTCTCAGTTGACATCAATATATCGCTGGAAATAAATTAAAAAATCATGGTATTTTTCTACCCTAATTCACTATATTTTTAAATAAAATTAATTATTTTTACCTATATACTTTCATCACAGTTTTCATTCTTTTCGTCTATGGTGTCAGATATGTAGATTTTTACTTGACTTTCACATCGAGATTTGTATATTATTTGTACTTGTTTATTTGTTTAGTTGTTACTCTTTCAAACATCTCTTTCTATCTCTCTAGTAATTTCTTTTAACTCATGCGTAGGTGTTTTGCATATATCAGTAATTTGGTTGATCCATCTTGATAGGAATCTTCCTCATGACCTTCGGCCTCTTATCTTTTCCTGGATATCTGCTCTTATAATGTGTCCAAAGTATTTTAATTGTTGGAGGTAGACTTTGTTGAAGAGCTGTTTGCTGACTTTTCAATGACTGCTTAATTCATTTAAAATTGAATTATTATCATCCAGATTACAGATTATCATCCATATGCCAGTATTGGGAATATTAAGCAGTTGATCAACATCATTATTAAAGTTTGTAAAATTTGAGAGATCTTCCATATTTTGGCCATCTTTTCTACGGCGATTTTTGCTAGATCACATGCAGTTTTATTTCTTCCTGTAGTGACCCTGTGTTTGTAATCAATGATCCCAGATATAAATATGAGCTCACAACCTCACACCGGTCAATCTTGGTTATGTGTGGATGATTGTTATGTAGTTTATCCACTACCATGATTTTTGCCTTGGATACGTTTAACTGCAGACCAACTATTTTAATTTCTCTTTCAAACAGCTGTGTGAGGTCAATTAACTCTTCTTAACGTCTGCAAAATGTAGATTGGTTATTTTTTGGCCATTTATTGAGATGTCCTTTTCCCATCCTTTAAGCGCTTTTCTCATAATATGTTCCCAAAATATATTAAATAATTGTGGAGACGGTACCCATACGTATTCATCACTTATTCCAATATTCACATTACTTTCTTATTAATATTCAGGTTCTGTAATGTTTTTTTAATACAATGTGTTAATTCTGAAGTAGAATTATTGGTAGTGATTTATTTGCACGTAACAAAATGTTTAGATATCATCAGAGATTAATTATTTTACAAAATATTAGAATATCTTTTCTCCCTTATCCAACTTTGTATCCGTAATTTGTTTCCAGTACTACCAACGCATCTATTGACACACGATGGTAGTCATTAAAAAGCCTATGATATTCCTTTTGCTAGACTCATCTAGAGTTCATCTTCAAGATTCTGAAATGGAGTTTTTAGGAAGAACCAAAGTTCTCTGCTTGTTTTGCTAGTAGAATTATTATTATTATAGTATTATAGTATTATTAATAGGAACCAATAAATAATTTGAAGTACTATATTTCGATTTTATTCGATAAATAATTATTTATAAATAAATAATTATTTATAAATAAATAATTATTTCATAAATATTATAAATAATTTTAAGTACGATATTTTATTCTGAAATTATAATTAAAATCTGATTAAACAACTAACTAAGCAACAAGCTATTAAACAACTAATGTATAATGGTAAATTTGGCTTTTGCCAGTTTGGGTTTATGCCAGAAAGAAGGACAAGGGATGTCTTGTTTGCTTTGAGACAGTTAATAAAGAAATACGGTGAAAAGAAAAGAGAGCTTTATTTGGTATCAATAGATCTTGAGAAGGCGTACGACATAGTTCCTAGATAAAAGATCTGGAGACTTATGATAGAGAAAGTTGGATTCCTGAGAAATTTATAATAGAGAAAGCAAGATCTGTATTTAAAAAAATGGCTATGCTATTCAAATGCCACAATTTATCAGTATCAATAAAAATCAGGTTATGGGTACTTATGTTATATCTTTCCTATACTTTTGTACGGAGTTGAGTCGTTGACTCAGACAGACGCTACCTGTAAGAAAATTAAGGCTTTTCAAATGTGGCTTTATCGTAGAATCCTGAAGATATCCTATACCGACAACGTTACAACCAGGACGTTTTATTAAGAATGCAAAAAGGCAAAGGGTTATTAATCACAATAAAAACAGCCAAAATTAAATACCTCGGTCACATCATGAGGAACAGCGAAAGATATGGGTTGCTGCAATTAATTCTTCAAGGTAAAGTAAAAGGAAAACGAGGAAGGCGAAGAATTCCCTGGCTGAAAAATCTACGTACGCAGTTTAACACAACAACCACAAATATTTTCAGAGCCGCAGTTTGCAAAATACAGATTACTATGATGGTTGCCAACATCCGAAACGGTTAGGTACTACAAGAAGAAGATAAATATACTGACTTAGAAGCTAAATGAGGTGGCTCCTTGGTCAATGCTCTTTGCGGATAATACCGTATTAGAGGAGGAGAAAAAATGAATGTTCAGGGAGAAGTTGGAGGGTTGGAGAAGGGCTAAAGAGAGAGACGTTATGGTTATCAGATCGAATATGGAATATATGTGGTTGGGAAAAACAGGAATGGTTTTGAGAATATCAAATTGTTTGAGGGAAAAATAGAACGAGTAGAGAAAAGAAAAACATAAAAACCGCAAATCTTTTCAGAGCCGCAGTTTTCAAAATACAGATTGCAATGATGGTCGCCAATATCCAAAACGGATATTCACTACAAGAAGAAAGATGAGAAATTTGTTGTCTCCTAAATATCGGAAAATGAGACGCTAGATCGAGAAATTGCTCACAGGTTACAGGCTGGTTGATTTATCTGAAAGCGAATGAGCGGGGCAGTCTGTAATCGAAAATCGGTAAAGGTCTGACAGGAAAAATATACAAGAGTGTGGTGAGGCCTTTAAATGTGGCTACTAAAAAATATATGTGGCTATAGTCTCAAAAATGTTTACAGCTAAGACTGTGATGTTTTTGGTCACGTCAGACGTAAAAATTATACCTATGGGACACGGAAGATAGAGCTGTGAGAAGCTAAGGAAAAGAGGGTTAGAGGAAATTAGAAGAGAAGAAGGAAGGAGTATATGGCAGACGACTTGGGGTTTAAATGAAGAAGACAAGATGGACAGAAATAAGTGGAGATGCAGATAGACCACTGAAAAGGAAAAAGCTGAGGAAGAAGAGTAAGAAATATAATGGTTTAAAGTTAAAACAAGTTTTAGTTAAAATTTATAATACTGCTAATACGTTCTGCCTATAAGACTCTACATAGTTTATTGTCAAAAATAAATTACAATTTTCAATAAAGTCATGATCTACGTTATAAACATATTAATATAAATTCAATTACAAGTTCTAACGATTAGAAAATCATATTCTACATAAAATTTGAAATAAATCAAGCAAGCAATGTGGATCTACCGGAGAATGCTCAAAATTTCATGGACATCGCATACCTCAAACGAAGAAGTGCTGCATAGAATAGGCAAGGAAAGAGAACTTTTTAACACAGTAAAAGTTAGAAAAACATCATACCTAGGCCACATACTGAGAAATAATAAGTACCAATATGCCCAACTTATAGTGAAAGGAAAAATCGAGGGAAAGAGAGGCCTAGGAAGGAAAAGACTGTCGTGGCTCAGAAACATCCGACAATGGACAGGGCTAAATTTTGAACAGCTAATAAGAACAGCTGAAGATAGAGAAGATTTTAAAATTGTAGTAGCCAACCTCCATTGAGGAGAGGGCACTTTAAGAAGAAGCAATAGTACTTAACCCAACCTGTAGAGACTTGCATGCTCGTCAGAATATTCGGACATACAATTGATTGGAGTAAGGAGAATGCATTTGAGTAAATCAGGAAACACTTCTCCGAGCACCAATGCTTACCAGGCTACAGCACACCGATGAGATACGAAGGCAGCGAGTCTTAGGTAGGTATATTAATCCCCATACAAAACCTTCTCGTATTATGCAGGACAGCATGAGGCGCAATAGCCTTAGACTAACTCGACATCGATTTGCTGTTGCTTGCTCAGGCGTCGAGTCCACGTTCCGGTCTAGGTCCAAATCGTGCTTTAGTGTGTGGGACTTTCTTGGCCGTTTTCTAGATTAATTTTTTAGTTGTCGAGGCGATTTTTTGCATTTTGGTTTTTTTTTGCCACTTTTTTTTTAAGGATGTCTGTAAGAAAAATCGTGTTATTAGAAGTATGATGCATCAAGGTGAGCGTGATGTGTTCTTCTTATAGAGCTACAATATTATCTAGACTTTATTAGATATTTGCTAACATTTATTGCGTTGGTCTTCTATGCTACCATCTATGGAACACATTATACCCTAATATCTAGCTCAGGATCCTCTTTGAGTGGTCATCAGGCTCAGTGAATTAGAATCTAGCTTTTTCTTCTATCATCTTTAGTACCCTTAGTTGCTTTAGATCTCTAAACAGAAAGCGTTCAGTTACATATCTGATCTCATTTGCAGCTTGTCTTAAGGTGCTGCTTGTATCGTCTTTTTGTTGGTGTTAGATGTATGTCCTTATCGACGTCTTAAATTGAACTAAACGTATTGGTTGATTGGCCGCAAATCAAAGCTTTCATTAGATAACAAAATACTATTCTACATAACCATCTTAAATCCTATTTGGATCTACTACATCGAGCTATGGGATACTATCAGCATATCCAACTTATTAATTTTGCGAAGATTCCAAAATAAAGTACAGCGAACTATTGTGGCTGTCTTCTATGACATTATCCATCACCGTCATAATCCGTGAAGAATACTATTAAATCATTTGTTTTGTTCCAGTTATAGTGAAATAGTGTCAGTGTATCTAAACCGGTTAGTGACCAAACTAAACGTGTCAGATATCAAACATGTCCTAATGCTAAAACGTTTATTGCCATCTGACCAGCATTTAACACAAATATAAGTTTAGACTTTAAGACAAATACAGAAAACTCTCATAGATAAATTTATTTTGTAGATTTAGTTTAATTCTAAAGAAGATCACTCACTGGAGATACACTATGCATGTCATCTTTACTCTTTATAAAAAAACGCCCTGGGTAGATTGCAGATCTCTTTAGGTGTTACATGAAAAAAATTATGTAAGTAATATTCGAGCCAGACTTTGAATTTTAATTCAGGTAGTTTGGGTTTCAGACTTTGAATTTGCGAATGAATCAAGTCGGCCGGTGGATGAGTAGTACGGTAGTCGGTAAAGTTATTCATTGATCCTTTCTGGAAGGCGTTAAAGATTAATAAATATTCTATTTTTCTTTAAAATCACATACATAATTCTATTTCAACACAATGAAAAATATTCAAAATTGTTGTTTTTAATACTAAGTAGTCCGCCACTGGTATGCTACTATTACTGGTATATTAAATGACTATCAAATTGATGAAATATCTAATGGATTTGATCTCCGTCAAGAATAAAAGAAAAATCGACGGCGTGGAAGCTGCATACGTGACTGGGATTACGATATAAGAATTGTGGTTTATACAATAGCTATTAAGTGTAGTTTGATAAGTGCTACTATAGTTTTTACTTGCGATGAAACTATACCAAGAAAAATCTATGTTTTTCACTATTTGTCAAGAAATACTCCAAAATAAATTTGAAGGTAAACAAATGACTTTTATAGTGACATACAGGTATAAATAATAAATAAATAAATAATGTCTTTATTTCAAACATGCTTACACCTAATCTCCTAGCTATTATTCTTAATCGGGAAATAAAGGAGTATACAGCTTCTCCTAGTTTTCTTGAAGGCACAACATTACCTTTATAATTTTCATATTATTTTCCATGTTGTTTCTGGAATGACTGATTGATTCAATTGAAATCGATTTCATTAATCAAATTTGACATCTTGATAATTGCGGAAGTCAAAATGATATTATATAGTTCTGGTTTTAGGTGTACAAAATAAAAGTGGATAACGTGAATTAAGCCTTATACTCAAAAGAAAAAATAGATCAGAACACTCCATCGTATTGTGGATCATTGTATATAATAAGGTATATCTCTTCTGTTGCGTATGAATTCCAGGTCACCGGGAATACACACAGTTTAAGTAGTTTACTTGATACAAAAAGGAAATATCATAGTAAATGAATAAGACAAACTGAAGAGGTGGAGGACTCTGAGATAGCGCGTATATATTGAGGAACTGTTTGATGACGAAAAAACAGAAATACAAATCGAAAATATATGGACTGGTCCAAACATAACCTTCGATGAAATGGAAAGAGCAATACAACTATCAAAGAATAGGAAAGCAACTGGTCCAAATGAAATTGTCAGCAAAATAATCAAACTACTCTACGATAAAGGCAAACATTCTCTTCTAAACCTCTTTAGTAAAATATACGAAACAGGACATATGCCAAAAGACTACACACCAAATCCTTAAAACAATAGTTAAAAACTGCCCACTTTATAACTTAGAGACGTGGGTGACAACTAAAAAAAATGGAAAATAGAATAAATGCATTGGAAATAAGGTTTTGAAAAGCAGCTGCACATTAACGTAAACAGACAAAGTGGGAAATTAACGATTTAGAGAACTAATTAATGTGAAGAAGAAAAAAACCTAATAGAAAAACGAAAATTACTCTGGTATGGGCAAATGCGAAGGATGAACAAGACAAAAATACCGCTGAAAACTTGGAAATGGAAATCAAACAGAAGAAAGAAAAGAGGAGTGGAAAGGATATATAAAAACAGCAATGGAAAAAAGATACCTCACTCAAGAAAATGATATATGACAAGAATAAATGGCGATTGGAATGTGGTAAACGGCAAACAGAAGATGCTGTGTAAGATTAAAGATAAGTAATACGAAAATAAGTCGAAGATGAAATATAATAGATTTAAATCATGAATGTGTTGCTTGTGTGAGTCCATTTCAAAAGGTAAAAGAAATAATAAATTAGACTTACACACAATCAATTTAATTTAACTATCCAGACGACCGGTTTCGCTTTCTATAATATGCAAAGCATCTTCAGGTCTCGATACAAAGTTAAATAAATGCTGAAATAATAAACCCATATTAGGGTGTTGTCTAATAAAGATAAACAAAGATATATGATATAAATTATATAAATTACAGTAATTATACCAATATTACATGTCTGTGGTTTATCAAAATGAATAAAATGTTTAAGCAGACAAGGTAAGACCCACAAATTGGTAAAATAGTCTATTAAACTGTATTGAATTAATAAATGAACAAATAAATAAAACATTACATTACTTACATGCCGGTACTCTATTAATTGATGGTTGAAAGAACATGGTTCAAACTATCCTGTATTGTTGTTTGGAGAACTCAAGTCTGCTATTGTAATTGTTTGACAGTAAACGGGGAAGTTCTTGAGGAGACAGATTTTATCCAATGAAGTAGAGATAGGTGTAATGTAATTGTTTGTTTGATGAAAGTAATGTTCTATACCATTGAGTTATTTAAAAGTTATTATATTTATTCTGAAGATATATTTATGAAATATGTGTTATTTATTGAGATTTTATTTAGAAGGTGACTGTTGTGAGACAATGAATGTGATTAGATGTACAAATTGTGTGGGTGAGCAATTCTATTAACTTGTAAATATCAAATTTCTTTTGATAAAGTATTGCTGTAATATGTGGCAAATAGTTGTAAAGTCCAATATATAAAGTTAAAAATTAAAATTGAGACACTTTAAGACACACAGAAAACACACAGAAAACACTTAAAAGGGGACGAAACAGACATTAAATTTAAAAAGGGGGAGGATTTGGAAGCACTGCATCTCTTACTTGGAGACAATGAGTTTTTTTATGTTATTTATTAGATTTTTAGAGGTAAATTTGACAAATGTAGGTTAAAGTGTGACAGTTCTTCTTCTATTTTAAATGCTGTAAGTTAAGTTATCTAGTTTTATGAAATAAGCTGAAATTAATAAATGTATCTAAAATTTTTTTTAATTTTTTTAATTTTACATATCACAGTTGGTTGATGTGTTAATATTTTCATACTTTAACAAACTTTAAATAATTAAATTTCAATGTAACAATATGAATAATTGACTCTGAGATAGCGCGTATAACTAACTCGGCTTAGTCAAAATTACAGAACAAACTTAAGTGATTATTTGGTAATTAGATTAAATTAAATTAAATATGTACATTTGTAATAAAAATGTATAACAAAGTTACAAACTTTCTTTGAAATAATTGTTGGTGTGAGTTATCTGTCATGGTGTGTATAAATGTTTTTAAATATTTTTATTCCAGTTCTGATATGTTAATATTAACATTAATAGAATTGCACACCCACACAATTTGTACATCTAATCACATTCATTGTCTCACAACAGTCACCTTCTAAATAAAATCTCAATAAATAACACATATTTCATAAATATATCTCCAAAATAAATATAAATAACTTTTAAATAATTCAATGGTATAGAACATTACTTTCATCAAACAAACAATTACATTACACCTATCTCTACTTCATTGGATAAAATCTGTCTCCCGTTTACTTCCCCGTTTACTGTCAAACAATTACAATAGCAGACTTGAGTTCTCCAAACAAAAATACAGGATAGTTTGAACCATGTTCTTTCAACCATCAATTAATAGAGTACCGGCGTGTAAGTAATGTTTTATTTATGTGTTCATTTATTAATTCATTACAGTTTAATAGACTATTTTACCAATTTTTGGGTCTTACCTTGTCTGCTTAAACATTTTATTCATTTTGATAAACCACAGACATGTAATATTGGCATAATTACTGTAATTTATATCATCTATCTTTGTTTATCTTTATTAGACAACACCCTAATATGGGTTGATTATTTCAGCATTTATTTAACTTTGTATCGAGACCTGAAGATGCTTTGCATATTATAGAAAGCGAAACCGGTCGTCTGGATAGTTAAATTAAATTGATTGTGAGTAAGTCTAATTTATTATTTCTTTTACCTTTTTATAATAGATTTAATTAAAATAATGTTATGGTACCATGAAGGTAGACTGGATATACAGATATAACGAAAGGCAACCGATGGACAAACCGAATTTTTGAATGACTGGTGAGAGAACACAAAAGATCGACAGACATACATCCAACGTAGGATGGAAAACTAGCTGTTGATGTTAATGATGAATTCTGGTTCGATTTTTATAAAAAAGATGAAAATTTATCTTAGTAGGTTTTTCTAAACATGCTTGTTTTCAAACCCCAGTTTTGCAGTCTTCGATCAGCTTCCGTGTCATGTATTCGAATTTACATAATCACAGTTCTTATCATTTCCTTACAAACAAACCTTTCCAATAACCCTTTAAGTAAAACAATTGATTATTTAATTAAGAACATTGATCCGAGTTTCGTTTTCGTGCACTTTAATTGCATTGCATTATTAATAAACACAACAGATTTGCGATAAGAGCGGTAAATGTTAATTGCTTTTTTGCATGCACGCTCTTTTTTTATTGGCCTTAAAAGTCCGTGGCTTGTTAAACAATGTACGCCGTAATCGACACAAATGCCTTATTAGCAAGAAATGGGGAAAATACACAAATTTCACTTCCTCTATAATTTTCTTAAAAGTCTCGTAGATTGTATTATTTGGGCGTATTTACACATAAAAAGTAAATGAAAAAAGGTTTTTCATAATATAGAGAATTATGGGCAATTAAACGACTATTTTTATGTGGATCGTATACCGCTATATAGGTATAGCATTCAATGGTTCGACTTTGATAGTGTAGAAGTCTGAGTGTGGATAAACTAAACGAAGTAATACTGTACTTTGGTTGCATTGGTAGTGTGTTGGCTAAATATTGTAAGACATTATGCTGATAGAAAAGGCATTCAGGCAATTTTTTTTATTTAATAAACATTAATAAAATGCTTTAGAACATTACAATCTAATCAAACAATATAATCAGTGAGCAACTTTTTTCTAGCTTAACACTTTCGCTGCTGACTTCTATGATAGATGAGTTGCCGGGTGCGGCATTTTTTTTCTAAAAATTTTAATATTTTGGTCTTTATAATTGCTTTAGTACTAAACTGAAGCCCATACATAGAGAGTTTAGTTGTTTTTTATCAATGTCACTCATGCGTGTCGGGCGCACCTAGGTTTAAATTTTTTGCCATGTGCTGACTAACACGCATACGTGTCAATATATTTTTTACTACTTTAAAAGTTTATTGAAGACAATTTTAAGAAAACTAAGTAAAAACAATTAAAAACAAAACAAAAACTAATAAAAACTTAAACACTAGATGAACAATAAAAAAAACTTCAAATTCATAACATACATAACTACGTAATTTGTTTATATGTATAACACAAAATATTGCACTATTGATGGTAATCGTTAAAACATTCGACGCATAATCCGGGCTCTTCTGTACATTGTTGGCAGTGCTAAAGCGTCATTTTACGGATTTTCTTGCCAGAGCACACTCTAAATCGCTTTCTTACTGTTTTTCTTTGTTTTCTGTTTTAATTGTCGGCCTCAGGTTGTTATTCATCCCAATGTTTAATTTAATAGTTTTTCCAAAACTGACAGTCGTAGTCATAAAGGCTCATCGGACGTAAAACAAATTGTTTATGTAGCAAGTACGAATTCATTAGCATCAAGTGTATGTAATGTATGCCCAACTTCTTGTACCACCTTAATGATTTTCTTTACTCTGAGATAGCGCGTTTTAGTTGGTCTTGCCGATCGACACCCCCCATATGCTTATTATAATTAAAAATTGCAGTAGGTTTTTCTCTGCAATTCTCTGCTCTCATTTCCAAATTCATTAGGGATATAAAGAACGTCACGTTTGTCCTTCCATTTACCAACTTATTATCTACCAATACTATTATCAGAAAAACAAGCAATTCGCTCACCTTTTTTTAGTTTTTTTTTTTCAATAACGTCTTTAGGATTATGCTTCCTTCTCACATTTAGTGTTCCAGTGCAGTAAGTACTTCGATTTGATAATATTTTAGCTAGTTCATAGGAATTATAAAAATTGTCCATGTATACACTATGTCCTTGGTCCAAATATTCCTGAAGTAGCTGTAAAACTACTTTTGTTGTGTGGCCTTTTCCACCGGCATCATCCAGGGCTCCAGTGTAGACTAAAGATTTTAGAACTAAACCACTTGGCTCTGTAAGAATATAGAGTTTTATCCCGTATTTATGACGCTTGTTCTTGATATATTGTCGGAATACCAAGCGTCCACGCCATATTATCATTGACTCATCAAGTGAAAGGTTTTTTCCAGGATAATAAACAGCAGGAATTTTATTATTGAAGAACGTTATTATAGGTCGTACTTTGTACAATCGATCTTGAACTTCTTCTCCACTGGCTGGGTTTCTAGCAAAATGTAAGCACCTCATTATAATAAGGAAACGATCCATACTCATATGCTCCGACAAACATTTTAAATTAAATAATGGATGAGATTTCAAGTAATCATTGAGTCTATTTAATTTGATGGTTCCAGTGTGAATCAATAGTGCAACAAATTTTAACATTTCTTCTCGTGAAACTGGCTTCCACTTTGTAATTCTTGATTTTTCTCGTATATGTTTAAAAACAAATATAACGATTAAATCCAAAATGTCGTTATCAAATATCAATTTAAAATAATCGATTGGGTCATTGCCACCTGGTTAAACCAAAAGTTCATTTGTTTTCGAAAACAAAAAATTTTTCATATTCATAGGAATATTTGTCCAGTCAGGAAATGAGTGTTCTAATACAGTTTCGTTTTCGTTGGGAACGTCATCTGGGATTTGAATCGGCATTTCATTTACTGTAACAATAAAAAAAATTAGTAATATTGTTATCACATAAAATATAAAAACTTACTCTCTCTACCATCGTCTGAATACTCCTCGGATTCAGAAGAAACGCCCTCGAAATCAGAATCAGTGTTACTGCCAATAGAATGATTACTGAATAAGTCCTCCTCGTCAGTAGATTCATATAACAAAGCTAACATCTGATTTTCACTTAGTTTATTAGGATTTTTCACCAGTACTTTACGTTTTTTACATTTTAAAGGTCCCGGTATAGAGTCCGCCATTTTAATAGGATAAAACGGTCTATACGCGAACGTAACAAAATAAATAAGCCGACAGCCAACTTTCCACTGCAACAATACATTACAATCACACTGCTCGAATTATTTGAACGCATGTCCGAATGCCAAATGCCGCGAATGCTGTCTCATTGGGAAATTCGGAAAACGGCAAACATATTTTAAATACTTTGTACCTTAGTAACACGCTAACAAGATGTGACCTATCTGCTGCATACCCTGTATTTAAAATGCTCTGTTAAATTTAAATGGTCAGATGTCACGCAAGTATGTCGTCAGCACCTGGCAAAATAACTTAAAGTCACGCATGCGTGACATCAGCAGGGAAAGTGTTAAATTATTACAAAAAGCTTAAGACTAAGGATAAACTCACTAGTATACCTTAGGTTCTGTTAATTAAGTAAACAAATAATAACCTGTATCACCACTTGTACTATACTCTGCTTTTCACTTAACTTACTCGAAGGGTTTTTTTTTTCTTGAGTTTTCTAGCCTGATCCGTGTTGTCAAGGAACTGGATGGCCTTAACATTGACGTTCGAATCGTTGTTCGTGATTCATGGCAAATTCTATTTTTAGGTCCCATCCATTTCTAGGTCCCATGGAGGTCACTGTTTCTATAGTACCAAGGAGAGTTGATAATACTCCTTAGCACTTTGTTTTGGAATAGCTGGATGATGTCTAAATTACTCTTACTGGCAAAACCCCACAGCTGGATGCTATATTATGTTGTAGATTGACAGGATAGATTGTCTTCCCAATTGCCAATACATTTTTTTGTACTTGTTGTTAAGCTGTTTTTTTTTAACATGGGCCCTCCAGCTTAGCCTAGCGTCTATTATGATACCCAAATATTCTGCAGTGTCGGCATAGGGCATATGGTATCTGACTATTATTTACATTAACAGGAATATGTTGTTTTTTATTGTTTGTAAAATTATTGTGCACCGACTTTATTTTATTTAATTTAATTAGCCAGCATTTAGTCCAATTGTTAGGTCTGTTAACAGAGGTTTCTAGTTGTCTTGTTGCTTCCTCATGATCTTCACGTACGGTCAACACTGTAGTATCATCAGCAAATGTCTGAAAACCTTTTAATGATAAGACCGTCTCCACTGTAACAGAAATGATACTTTAATTATACTGATACCATCTCCTGATGTAAAATAATAGGAATAGGAAAACATAGCAATATGAAAACAAACGTTCATATGGTATTTTTTGATTTTAAGAAAGATATGATAGAGTTCCTTGAAAGATTCTATGATGAGCGCTCAAAAAAAAAGGAGTTCACGATGAACATGTGCAAATTGTGAGACATTTTTAAAGAAGTAACAATTTGTGTTAGAAGAGGTGTGGGAGGGACCGATAAATTTGTTATGTTGTTATTACATTCGGTCTTTCTGTAATGGCTTCACTCTCCTTTCGACCTCTCAGTGTATTTCCTGTAATTTTTCTCAGTATACTCATCTCTGTCGTTTGAAGTAGTCTTTGTGTTGTTGCTGTATCGGGTCTTGTTTCTGATGCATATATAATTATTGGTCTTTATAAATTCTTAACTTTGTCTATGTTAATACGTCGGTTTCGCCATATAGTGTTGTTAAGGCATCCTGCCAGTCTATTTGTTTGTGTACTCAATCTCTCACTTCTTTGTGCAGGTTTCCATTACTCTCTTCTTTTGTCCAGGACTCTCTTATTTGGGTGATCACGTTGAAATAGTCCTCATCTTGAAATCCGAATAAAGGTTCCGTTTGATTCAGGATTATTATTCAGGAGTTGTCCTTATTTTATTGTAATGTTTGTTATGTTGGAGTCCTTTTAATTATTATAATTTGTTCTATTAGCATCATGCATGACACATTTTAGTCAACGTACTACCAATTCAATTAAGGTCAGTGAAATGATAAAGCAAAACCTAGGATATAAGGTTTTAATCAACGTAGCAGCAATTGAGTGTTGTGAAGCATCATTTTCAACAACAAATGGCTTATTTTCGTTGATAGCGTGAACAGATGACTTTGCAACTATAGATTTCAGATTTTCAAAACAAGATAAAGCATCTTCGTTCAATGGAAAATTGTTGACATCAGCTAGTGTGTGGACCCTTTCGGAAAATTTGAGAATCCATTTTGAATAATGGGCAAACACACCTAATACCATTCTGAGAGATGCAGTGTCATTCGGTGGAGGCATTTTTAATAAGGGTTGCAGTCTGCTAGCATCGGGCGTTATGACATGGTTTGGTCCTATAGTATAACCAAGTAAGTTTATTACTGTTTAATTGAATTTGCTCTTGGTTTTGTTTGGTGTCAAGCCATATTTGTCTGTGGCTTTTAGAAAGTTCTTAAGATTTTTGTCATGTTCTACCTTCGTGTTACCACAAACAGTTATGTCATCAAGGTAGGCATATATCCCTTTAAGGTTTTCTGTGCGTATGAGCCAGTCGATTGTTCTTTGGAAACTGGCTACACCATTGGTAACACCAAACGGAATGAGACAAAATTGGTACAGTTTTCCAGCGGCTTTAAAAGCTGTGTACATCTTTTCATGTGGAAGTATTGGAACCTGATGGTATGCACTTTGGAAATTTATTGCACTAAAGACAGTGAATTGTGATAGATTGGACACCATTTCCTCGATATTTGGCAGTGGATGGGCATCAAGTTGAGTGAATCGATTAATTGTTTGAGAATAATAAATGACAAGCCGCTTCTTGTGAGTTTCGTTTTTGGTGATAAGCACTTGCGCTCTCCAAGGGAACTGACTTTATTCAATAATGCCATCATTTAAAAGCTTCTTTACCTTATTTTTAATAAAAATCTGATCTTCAGTACTATGCCTGCGCGATTTTACTGCGATAGGTTTACAATTTTAAGTCAGGTTACAAAATAAAGGAACTGCAGGTACTGAGGCTTCAACTACACTACATACCTTGAATACTTCTTTAGGTCCTCCAAAATCAAACTGTAGACTTGAGTGGTTAGATAGAACATCATAACCAGTTATAATATCAGCACAGAAATTTTTAACTATAAGTAAATAAATGTTGTCGTACGGGTGGTTACCAATTTTAATATTTTGAGTAGTCACATCGTTAACTGAAGGCCTTTTATAGATATAGCTTTTATCAATGAGGCAGGAGTAGCATCAATAATGCAGGCTGTGCAGATATCATAGCCTTTAAATACGTTGGCAGATGCACTAGTGCTCTTGGAGCGGCAAACCCTTGCAAAGTGTCCCTTTTTATTACAGGATTTGCAGATGGATTCCCCAGCAGGACAATTCTTCCTTGAATGTATTGGCTCACCACAGAAAAAACATTTGTGTTCTGACCTAGAAGAGTTAGTAGAGTTGGTAGCAGCTGTCACAGAGATACATTCAGAATTTGTTGGAGAGCTCTGTGACTTAAATTGATAATTACAAGGTAGCGCACTAAGTGTTGAATGTTGATTTGAATAAACCAACCTGAGAGTTGAGTTCGGCCATTTCCATTGAAATAGCTATATTGTAAGTTTCTTCTAAAGTTAGTGTTAAAATCTCCAACAATCTCGATCGTATCTTTGTGGATGTCATTCCAGCGATAAAAGCTCCACGGATTGTATTATTTTTATTAGTATTAGCATCTACAGTAGTAAAATTGCAGTCTTTTGCTAACTGTTTTGAAGATTGCATGTAAGAATCGATAGACTCATCTGTCTGTCTGTCTAGTGATTAGTATGTGACGAGCATGAATAGTATTGTTTGGTTTGATGTATATTTTGTCAAGAGTTTGAATGGATTCGTTGTAAGTGTTACAATCGTTTATATATGTATATACTCGTGGCGAAATATGATTTATTAACAGTTGTAGCTTAGTATCATTAATATCTAGGGGTGGTACAGCAGCACCAGCAGCAGAAACACCAAGAGTGACAATATGGGCAGCTAAAAAGTTCATAAAAGTTCTTTTCCAATGGTCCCATTTCTTTACTGTTGATTTCTAAGATGGATCCCCGTCGAACCTCTCGGGTCTTAGATACTTCTCCATTTATGTTGATTAAATTAAAATGATAAAGCAAAACGTAGGATATAAGGTTTTAATCAACATAAATTGTACACATAATGTTAACAAAAACAATAGAAATTAATATGGCAGTGATAGTGACTTCTGTCAAACACTGACAGCATAAAGTTGCCTACAATATTGAAAGTCTACAGCCAAAGCAATATTAAGGAGGTTAATATCACATCAGTCAGGATACCTACTGTAAGAGATTTTCTGTCAGCCAGTGTATTATAGCCTGTATCTTACAAATAGGACGTAGATGTTTGAGATATATATATGTTAACAACATCACATAAGATTCAAAATTTCAAATACCTTTAATCGTGTTTTGAATAATGACAAATGGAATCATCAGCTACTGAGTTACTATAGTTCACAAATTAAAACGAATGTAAAAATCATAATTTGTACTGGAAGCAAAAAACTCACGCGTTAATGTCGTCCATACAAAAATCTTTTAAAAGAAAATTCTACAGAAAGGGCAGTCAAATAAAAGTGATTTCTTAAGATAATAGTTTATAAAACTAAAAAATCGCAATATTCCACCGTCGACCAAACTCAAACAACCAATTAAGCCTTCTTGATCCTATTTGTCAATTTCGTAATCCTATCAAACGTAATTCCCTGTCAAGTAAGCAGACGTCAAATTGGAGTGCTGTCAATACATACAGGATAGAAACCAACAGGGTTTCCCGCTATGCGACAAGTCTTTCTCCTTCTTTCGAGTTGTGTATGATTTTCGAAGCGATCGAAAATGATAATTTTTATTTTATACCATTAAAAAAACAACCTTTAGAAACTTTTTTATACTAAATTTTGTAATAGACAAATAGTTCAGAGCATATATAGAGATATGCACCAAATTTTAAAAATGTAGTGGCGCTAATTATAGTTTAAGCTTATTAAATAATATTTTCCAATGTAGATAGAAGACTACTTTAAGCTTTATTATCGATTTGTATTACGTGTCAAGAACTTTTCTATCTGCAATAGTGATTGTAGAATTGTATCAATTATTACCAATGTAATTATTTGATGTGTTAAACTCTTTTGCTCGGTGTTTGGTGGAGAATATATAAGGTAATTAAAAGAAAACGCCATTGAATAAATTTGATTAAACATTATTCATCATCTTACAGCCTTAAAAGTCCACTGCTGAACATAGGCCTCTTCCTCATGTTTCCAACCCTGTCTATCTTGTGCCACTCTACTCTGAGATAGCGCG
>NW_027312689.1:0-26899 GCF_040954645.1 Diabrotica undecimpunctata | reverse complement strand
GGCTTGTGTTAAATGATGTGTAGACGCATGCTTTGTATTCGAGTATCGGTCTTATGAAGGTTTTATGGGTGTGCAATAATATTTTAGTTAACGTCTTGCCATTTTACCGGACAGCGCTGCCAGGAGTCTAAATGTCTTTCTTACCCTGTCTAGGGTGTTTTGTAAGTCGGTTTTCTAGTTAAGTGTTCTGCTAAAATGAACTCCCAAATAAGAAAATGAGAAACCGACTTTTTGAGGATAAAGTCTTTTCCTATCAAGGTTATAGTTCTAAAAAGACAAACATTAATAAAGTAAGCAAATTTTACTTTTTGTTACTTGGTGAAAAATTCTTCTAATAATTTAATCTTATCTGAGTCATTCATAATGGCAATTCAGACATATATTAAATATTTTAAAGTAGACGACTTTAAAATGATATTGCCAATATTGCTGAGTTGCGTTCCTGAGGCGACTTTATTGTAAGATAGTTCATTCGATTACATGAAATCAACTTAAATTTGAGAATACCCATCAGAAAAATCATAGCATGTGATTCGTCTTTAAAAGACAACAACATGCCATGATAACAGTAAAATTCATCTGTTAGTGATTTCATAGTAAATCATAGGACAAAAACATCATAATACTATCCAGAATTAGTAAGTATTTGGTCTTATAAATACCAAAATAAACACCAAACTCTGATTTTATGTTTATGTTATGTAAAAATATAAATAATGTATCCTCGATATATTACTGATTTACTAATAGTGGTATTTTCTTTTTATTAACTACCTCTTTTAATATGGGTAACCAGATATCCTACTGCATTTTGCCGAGGAATTAATTTGCGACACAATCCGTCTCATTTACCATAATTAAAACAGCTTCTTTTCTTTTTACCATCTGTTTTTTTAGGACTATACTTAAATCATTCCATTAAACCCAATGTTCAATTTAGACAATAACATTTACCACGGAAAAGGAATATAATAATGCAATACCGTTAAAACAAATATATTATAGGAAAATATCAATACCATACATAAAAGGATTATCAGAAAAACATAAAAAGATAGGAAATAAATTCAACATTTCAAAAACATTTAAAATAAAAAACACATTGAGATCTACTTTATCTAAAACTAAACTCGAGAATGAATAAGAAAAAAACAAAGAATTTTATTTATAAATTACCTTGTGAATGCGATCAGTTTTATTTAGGTAAAACATCAAGGCCATTAAATGGTAGAATAAGTGAACATCAGTCTTAAATTAAAAATAGAGAATTTGATAGATCTTAAATATTTAAACCTGCATGAGAAAATAAATATAGGGTTTAATGTAACAATTTAAGTGTAGTCCCAGAAGGAACAGACGGTAAAAAAGGGAAAATCAAAGAAGCTGCTCTAATTATGCTAAATGAGACCAATTGTGTAGCAAATTTTTGTCGGGAGAATGCAGTAAGATCTGGTTACCAGCATTAAAAGAGGAAGTTAATAACAATAAAATACCACTATTAGTAAGTCAGTAACATACCGAGGATACATCATTTATGTTTTTTAATAACATACATATAAAAATCAGAGTTTGGTGTTTATTGAAATTAAACTAATAGTGTGTCCAAATACTTGCCAAGTCCGGATAGTATAATGAGGTTTTTTCCTGGTGTTTTTCTCATGATTTACTATGTAATCAATAACAGAAGAATTTTACTGTCATCATGGCATGTGGTTGTCTTGTTAAAGACGGATCAAATGATTGGATTTTAATGACAGATATTCTCAAGTTAAAATTGATTTTATAGAATTGAATGGACTTACAATAAAGTTGTCTCAGGAACGCGACTCAGCAATATTGGCAATATCACTTTAAAATCGTCTACTTTAAAATGTATAACATTTGTCTGAATTTTCTATATGAATAAGTCAAATAAAATTGAATTATTGGAATGTTTTCACCAAGTGACAAAAAACAAAATTTGTGTAATTCATTAATGTTTTTTATTTTGAGAACGATTATCGAAGTGCAAATTGTAACGTCAATAAACTTATTTTAAACTTAAATTGCGGCTTATTCCCAATTAAAATAGTAATTGCTTTAAGATGCCACAAGAAAATAACTTCAGAATAATACTAGTAAGATCCATATTACACTGTATATTTAATAGTAGGAAAATATCGGCTCTTAATTTAAGTACATTTTTAGTTAAATACTCCAGTTGAAAAATAAAAACGTGAGTTGGTGAAGTTCCTGTGTAGGAGTTACATCAATTATCAGTAATAAACAAAAATATCCATTTTGGAGCAAAAGAAGAACCATTGAATATTTTAAATGCAAACAGGATTTTCTCATCTTTTCTGTTTTTTTTTACTCCGGTTTAATTGCTTTGTTAGAGTTTTGATACAGGACCGCATTCAAATCTAATAGCTAGTTTTAAAGTTTATTTAAATGATTAATATTAATCTTAAATTAGCTCAAAAATGAGCAGTATTTCACGACCAATGCCTAAAAAACCTACTTATTAGTTAACAGTACTCTTAATTTTCCATCCAACAAGCAAGCTATTGTATGCAGTTCGTTAGAAAATGTAAAATTAGAAGATAGCCTTGTATCACTTAGATCAGTTATATCTTTAAAAGATATAATGTTATCCTGGCATATAGCTAACAACAAGATTTATATTTATTTGTTTCTAGAAGAATTAGTTGACAAATTTATCAATATTGATCAAGTAAAAATCAGAGTAAGCAATTAATGAATACAAGGAAAAAGATTACTGGCTCCTAGTGAACGACTAATATTATCCAATGTATGCCCAACAGTTCCATATAATATATTGGAAACAGAACTACAGATACTATGTGTTAAACTTATGTCTCCAATATTGTTTCTTAGAATTGGCACATTTTCTACCCAATGTCAACACGTACTAAGTTTCCGTAGACAAGTATATATTTCACCCTTAGTCGATCTAATACTTCCAGAATCGTTGTTAATTTATTATGACAATAAAAACTGTAAAACATAATGATGGTATTAGATTTTTGTTTCGATATAGGGCAACGGTAAACCGCTTATACCTATTTCGACCTCCTAAGGTCTCCTCAGAGCGGTATATCCACTGCTCTGAATCAAAACAAAAATATAAAAACTATAGAATTTTTATGTCTTTAGACCAACCACATAATTCCTTAAACTGTTCTTAAAAAAAATAATAACACCAGTTATAAATACACGATCATAGGTCTACTTTAGAGAAGCGACCTGCCAAGCAAGGCATGCTTTAGTCAACTCCTCACTAGAAGAAAACATGTGTCATCGCTTTATCTTTACAAAATTTAGTTACCTTTCTTTTTTCCTTCTCAGATAAAGGGCAGCTGTGATCATCAGTACCAGCTTGTAAGCAAAGTACCAGTAAGGTGCAGACGAAATGATCCTAGATCGGCTTAAAACTAGACTACCACAAGCATAACTGGAGCAGTGGTAATGGTTGTAGTAATGCGAGAGGAAAGGCAACGGAAAATCACCCGATTATTATTCCCAAGTATATTCATAATGACACTGACATATGATAAGAAAAGGTATACTGATCCTAGTCCTTGAATACAAAGAATCGGCATAAGAAGAGAAGCACATAAGGCTTTTTAAACCGTTATTTAGCGAAATCCCTGTGACAATAGGAAAAACAAATAAGAATCAAATCAGGTATCAGAATAGGCACATAAAATGGGAGAATTCTCTATAGGTCCGGTAAGGACTAAACACCATATACGAAATGGTGGACTGAAACACCGGAGACTGGAAAATGTAAAATAGATGACCATGACGTAATCTACTTCGGAGAAGAAGGCAATAACCACTGGAATGGCGTGGCATTCATTGTATATAAAGAAGTCTCTAGTTGTATTAAATTTGTAAGTTACATTTCTAACAGAGTCATCACGACGCAATTAAACACAAAGCCAGTAGATATGTATCTAGTCCAAGTTTAGCGCTCACAGCGAGCTGTAGTGAAGATGATATAGAGAAATTTTATGATGATATAGAGATGATAATATACAAAAAGTATAAAGCTATCAACAATGGAAGACTGATGAAATATTAAGACTAATCGAAAACAGGCTAGAACATAAAAACACTGAAAAATACAACAAAACAATAAATAAATTAAAGGGAATTTCAGGGTTCCAAAAAAAATGGTACAGCAATAAATATATTGAAATAAAAGGACTGCAGAATAACACGTTTAATATGTACAACAAAGTTCAAGAAATAACTGGATCATATAGGTCAACTTTAGGTAGTTTACTTGATAAACAATGAAACGCCATAGTCAATAAACAAGACAAACTGGAGAAAGAGAGGAGGAATATATTGACGCGCTATCTCAGAGTTGACCCAAAAACAGAAATACAAATCCAAAATATATCGACCGGTACAAACATAACTCTTGAATGAAATGAAAAGAGCTATACAACTACCAAAAAATAGGAAAGCAATCGTTCCAGATGAAATTCCCAGCGAAATAATCAAACTACTCGACGATAAAGGAAAAAATTCTCTTCCAAAGCTTTCAATAAAATATACGAAACAGAGCATATACCTACAGACTAGCTACTGTCAACATTAGTAATAACCGAAAAAAATAAACGCTAAATTTAAATTTCGAAAAATGAAATTTGTTTTTAAAAACTATTTTTTATTTCTAATCTACAATCTTAATACATCTAAACTTAACAAGACCAAGAATAATAATGAATTTTACAATGTGAATAACAATGAAACAATCCGACAACTTCTGGGGAAACTGCAGAGTAAGCCGCAGGTGTTGGTTGAGATTCTGCCAGGTCCGGACTTTCGTACCATGTAACTCCTCCGTCCTTAAGAGGAAAAAATAACGGAGGTATTTTTGGATTCCAAATTTTGGGGACATCTTTCTTCCAATGGAATTTCGTCAGGAACCCTCTTATTTTTGCAATACTTCCGGTATCTGGTGATGATGTAAATTATAATGATTAGTATTAATATAGATAAGATGACTGAACCGGTGCTGATAATGGGTGTAGTTGGAAAGCCAATTTCTTCTACTGGTGAAAGATTTCTGGTAATTCTGTTAATTTCGTATAGTCCTTCCATATCGATTTTGCTCAAATTGGTTACTTGATAATTTACCTTTTCAGTCGAGAAATTTTCTAGTTTTGGTAATATTATGATTTTTCCAGATTGGATTCGTGGATTGTTTGAAAATTTTAAGGTTCCAACTTCTATTTCACATTTTGGCGGGATTTCTATTAACGAAGGTTCTTTTATTTCCAAAAACGAATTGGACTCACATTTTGAGATTAATTTGACAGTACTGGATGGGATTATTAAGATCTGGTTCTCCATGACGTGCTCGATAATGGGTTCTTGTAGATTTACTTCAGTGGCGTAGCATTTCTCTGGGTTACGTCCATCAATTAATTTATAGGTGCAGGTATCTATTTGGGTGTAGTCCTGTTGGCAGTAGTATCTGGTTTCGAGGATGGGACATTCTTCTTTTATCGATAGTGATTTTTCTCCTTTTGCCAAGTAGGGATATAAGGGAATATATGTTTGATGATTTTGTATTACGGGGTAAACATGGAAAAAATCGTAATTTTCTGATTTGGATATAGGAACATGGATAGCGAATATAAGCTTGGATTCGTAAAAGGTTACTTGGGTACTGAGAAACAGATAGTATGTTAGCACATTGTTAAATTTTGCGATTTGTTCTTCTTTGTATATATGTGATAAATATGACATCATTTCTGAGATTTCTTGGGTAGATATTATTGAATTATGAAGAGTATTTAATTTAGAGAAAACGATCGAATTTTCAATATTGTCAATAAATGTTATTAAATTTTGGCAATCAAGATTAATCTGGTAAAGAATACTTTGATAAGTTATGTAATTATCCAAAGTGATTATTTTGGTTTCTAATGAATATTTAAATTTTTCTATATTGTCTTGTAATTTTTGTTGATTTTGCCACAAGGTTGATAAAGATTGATTATAATGATTAACAAGCTTTTTGTATAAAGTTGACTGAAGGTTAAGTTCATGAATTACATTTTTCTGATTTAATTGTAAAATATTAATTGCTTTATCGTATCGTTCTCCATCGTCAGCATCTAAAGTTCCAAAAGCCCATTTATTAATTTTGCCTATTCCATCTATTAAACCTCTTTTAGAGCGAATATGTGGATGTAAATTTTCAAATTTTCTTTCAAGAATTTTTATTAAGAATTCGGTTCTTTTTGTCATTTGTTCAGCTAAGTTATGATAAGATATAGGGTTAGAAGCGTTACTTACTATTAGACTATTCTTAAGGCTATAAAAATGGTTAGTTAAACTAGTTATCTGTTTAGTTACTTCTCTTAAATCTAGATAGTGTATAAAGGTATGCTTAGTGTAAATAATTTTACCGGGTCCTAATAGTATGGGTAACAAAGGATTTGTTATAGGAGTAATTTTTACATCTTCTCCTTCACATCTCCGTTGAAGTGCCAGGAATATCAGGAGCAAACACGTTGTCCGGATTTTCATTTTCCTGAAAAGATATTTTTTGTTTTACTTTGGGTTTTCTGATTATATTTTTTTGTAATTTCCTTTATTAGTTTGTAAGATAAGGCCTGAATCTTGGACTACTTCAGCCTTTTTAAATTTTGGTGCCTTTTTATCGCGCAATTTTGTTTTGACGTATGCAACGTCCTGGTTAGAGAAATCTGGAGGGTCATTTCGATTTTCATTTAATTTATTAATTATTTTTTCTTTTGTTTCTTCGTTTCTACTTTTAATTATTTCGTATAAATGTTTACTTGCTTTTTTATGGTTTTGTACATAGTATGATAAAATAAGGTTATCGTCCAAGTCGAAAGGATCTGGACTATTAATGTGTCCTTTTATTATTTCAAATGGGGTAAACTTAGTGATGGAATGAATTGAATTATTATAGCTTAGAATAGCACGCCGCTATCTCAGAGTAATAGCATGTTTTATCAATTGGTTAGGAGTTAATTCTTTATTTTCTTCTCTAAGACAGCGAAAGCATTCTATTAGTGTAGAATGAAACCTTTCTACGGGGGAGTTGGAATTACTATTTTTAGAAGTTGTGAAATGTAGTTCTATATGGTGAAGTTTACAAAAATCGTTAAGGTCATTATTTTTGAATTCTGTTCCACAGTCGGCAGTAATTTATAAGGTAAACCGTGGTGGCTTACGAAGAGAAGAATTTTCCACTACGGAGGTGCCATTGACACTAGGTAAAGGATATGCTTGGGCATATCTCGAAAATGAATCTATAATCGTTAAATATGGTGGTTAGAAATTTTAAAGACATCTACATGAATATGTTCAAAGGGTTTTGATGCAGTGGGAGTTAGACTAAATTTTATAATTGGAGATTTCTATCGTATTGTTTTTGAGACAAGTTTCACAATTATTTATAAATCGTTCGATACTCTTCTGCCATTTTTGGCCAATAGTAACGTGATCCTAGGGACATTTTTATTTCATTCATGCCGCGATGTCCTTTTTTGTGTATGTGATAATACTCTAATTTTTCTTTCTGTTCCTGAGTATCTATTATGTCAGTTAAAAATTTTGTGGAATGTACAAATTTAAAAGCGGAATTTTTAAAATAATTCTGAACTATTACTACAAATGTTTCTGGTAAAATATTTTCTTTAAAGTACAACGCATAAATCTTTTTGGGATCTATATATTCTTTTTACAAATTTAAAAATACTTTCTCAATATTTCTTTGGGTAAAGTAACATAAAATCTATTATTATCGAATATTTTTTTCATTTTTGCATTTATTTTATTTATTTCTCCACCTGTTAATATAATTTGATTTTTATAAGTATTTAGGGCTTTTTCGGTTATGGGTATACCTAGAATGGGATTTTCTAAAGAGGTATGACAGGTTTCTAAGTCAGAGTCATCTCTTTCGGGATTTTCGAGAGGGGGTCGAACTTGTATGTCCGAAATAATATTTATTTTGCTAGTTGATCCATCATTTAGTAAGGAGTCAAGGTCTCTTCTGAAAGTTGCGGTAAGTCGTCAAAGTTGCGTAGGTTCATTATCTATTATTTCATTTATGTCGCCTAAATAACGTCCATCGATTCCGTTTCGAGAGCATTTAAATCGGAATCTATTTTAATTCTAGAAAGCGCGTCGGCTACTTTATTATTTTTCCCTTTTAAATATTGGATATCATAATCAAATTCTTCGAGCTTAAGTCTCCACCGTACTAAGCGAGAGTTTGGTTCTTTAAGAGAAAATACCACTGAAGGGGTTTATGATCAGTTAAAAATTTGGAATCTGCGACCGAAGAGGTAGGGTCGAAAATATTTGCAACCGTATACAATCGCTAGTAACTCTTTCTCTATGGTTGAATAATTAATTTCGGCTGAATTTAACGTACGTGAGGCGTAACATATAGGATGGTTATCTTGCATGAGAACAGCGCCAACTGCATAATTAGAAGCATCAGTTATTAATTGAAATTTTTTGTAAAGTCAGGATAAGCTAAAATAGGTTCTGAAGTCAAAAGATTTTTACAAATATTAAAACAATCTAAGAATTCTTTGTTGTGGACAACTTTCTGATCCTTTTTTAAACACAGGTCATAGGTTTAGTTATAGCTGCAAAGTTTTTAATGAATTTTCTATAGTATCCTAACAAACCTAAGAAGGACTTTATTTCTTTCTGCGTACGAGGGGTAGGAAAATTTTTAATCGCTCTAATCTTTTTTGGATTGGGCTTAACTCCGTCTGGGGTCACTATATGCCCTAAAAAATTCAACTTCCTTCTAAGGAATTCTCATTTATCGATTTGTATTTTTAATTGTGCATCTTTTAATTTTGCAAACACTAATTTTAAGTTTTGAATATGCTCTTGGAGGCTTGTGCTAAAAATAATTATATCGTCCATATATACCATACAGATTTTGTTTTGTAAATCCTTTAATATTTCATCCATTACCCTTTGGAAGGTGGATGGTGCGTTTTTTAAGCCAAAAGGCATTCTTAAAAATTCGTAGTGTCCATTATTAACACTAAATGCTGTTTTTTCTATGGAGCGGGGCTCATCTCGATTTGATGAAAAACCGCTAGCTAAGTCAAGAGTAGTGAAATATTGTGCTCGTCCTAATTTGTCCAATATTTCGGTAATATTGGGTATCGGATATCGATCACTAATGGTTTTATCATTAAGTTTCCTATAATCTATAACACAGCGAAATTTTGTTGATTGGAAGAATGCGTTTCTTCTTTACTATCCAAAGTGGGGAGCCCCAGGGACTATTACTGGCTCTAATAATTCCGTCGTCTAACATTTTGTCAATTTGCTTTTTAATTTCTTCCTTGTGAACATAAGGGTATCTGTACGACTTTACATGTACAGGTCTCTCGTCGGTTGTTTTAATACATGTTGTACTTTTGACGTAAATGTAAGTGGGTCACCGGGTTTCAAAAATATCTCTTTATATCGCGAACATAATTTAATAATTTCGGATTTTTCTTCCGCGTTCATATGATCGTTCTAATAAGATTTTGGATTTGCATTTTATCTATTTTATAATTATTTTGGTCTATTAGCAAATTCAAATTTATAACATTGATAAACGTTAGAATCGTATGGATAAGCGTTTATGGGTTTTAATAAAGTTATAGATAAATTTTTATTAGTTTCATTGACAAATTCTACTAAAGCTAAACCATCATTTGCTACAGTTAGCATTCTGGTACATACATATCACCTAAATTATCTTATCAATTAATATTTCACCGTTCGTTACGGTCACAGGGACTTCTTTTCTAATCTTCTCATAAGGGCCAACAGATATTTCAAACTTTATGTCTGATGGTTTTCTAAATTTAATAGGGATTATGGTGTCTCTGCTAACGAGACATTTATATTAAAATCAATGTTAAACTTCATGGATAATAGGTCATTAACACCGACCAAGCCATCATAAAACTCATAAAAATCATATAATATGTAGTGCAGTATGTTGTTTCGATTAAATTCTTGGAACGCCGGTATGGCTGCTTGGTAATTGATATCTTTCGTGCCAAGAGACGTAGAAATTGAAACGTTTGAGAATATATGCAATCGGAATAAAATTGTTCAGCAATACTGGGTTTTAAGATTGATTTCGTACTACCAGTATCAATTAATAATTTTAACGGGGGATTAGAAATAGTGATGTAAGGTAAAGGGTTATTAGAGGTTAAATTTATTTCGATTAAGTTATTGGTTTCCTGAGGGGTTTCCTGAAATTCTGAGGAAAATAATCTAAATCTACTTGCTCACCGGAATGGATATCTGCGTCGACGTCGCTATGCGTCTGTCCGCATTCTTGTCTATCGTAATCATTATTATATAATTCTTCAACTATAATATTCGGCTTTTGCCCATTATTTTGAAAATAGTTTCTATTAACATTATTTGTTCTTCTGTTGAACGTGAAGGGAATCTAGAATTTGTGGAAATATTCATCGGTTCCGGCTTTGGGGCGCGATGTTGGGGAGTTCGATTTGGTCTGAAAACATTCGTATTTCGGGAAGGTCCAAAGACTTCAGAGTTAGTTGGGAGTCTTTTAGGGGGTAGCTGTGAGGCTGTACATTAATAGTTGGCGAGGCCATTGGAAATTTTGAGGATAATTATTATTTGTACTAAAATTTGGATTTTGGGGAATAGAGAATATGTTTGAAAATATTGATTATTCATGGGATTATAAAATTGCCTGTTTGGATAGGGAAATTCTGAATTTCTGAAATTGCCTTTATTTTGGTGCGACTTATTGTCATTATTACTTGAATAAAATTTCTCGAAATTCTCAAATTCATTTACATAAGCTATGGCGTGTTCTAAAGAGCTGGTGCTTTTAAATGCATATTATTTTTTAATGTGCCGGTACAACCCGTAATAAAAGTATTTAGTGCTGTATTTTCGCAAAATTGTATGAAAACAGCTTTTTGATTTACATCAAGATTAGTATCATTGTTAATTCTTTGTACTATATTACTTACTAACAATTGTAATCTATTTCCAAATTCTATTAAATTTTCATTTCTTTGTGGCCTATTTCTAGTAAGTTCTTGTGTTAAGGATTGTAAATTACGTTTATCAGAAAAACATTGTATAAGCGCGGCTTTTAAAAGTGCCCAATTATTTAATTCTACCCTATTTCCTACCATAAGCTCCAGCTTTTCCTATAAGTTTTCCTTGAATACATTCAAAGATGTGATCATTTAATTCTTGGTCATTATATGCTCTATATGTAGTAATTAAGTTATCGCAAAGATAAATAAATTTATTTAAAGTATTAGTATCTCCATCATAAGGTCTAATATTTGAAATTTTTGACTTAAATAGTTCCCAATTAATGGGACGATTAGCTTGAACAGTTTGGTTAGTTGCCATTTTAATATTTTTATTTTCTTTATTCTTCCTACCTTTAAAGTTAATCTTTAGATTCTTAAGTGATTCTACCAAGGAATCAGCGTCAATCATAAAATGAAAATATCGTCTAATAAACAATGTCTTAACAAGCTATCTTCCGAATTTATGAAAAATAAATAAGGAAGGCAAGAAGGAACTTGGCACTCACCTCGATAGTTTTTGCCAACTACTTCTCCAAATTCGTCCACCCAAATGAAGGACTGCTGTCACTGAAGGGCTGCTTTCCAATGGGGGCTGCTTTCCACTAAACGGAATGTTCTTTGGATTTGCACTTAAGGCGTTGAAACACCAAAGTCCCGAAAAGTCTGCTTTCCGATAGATACGAAATTCACAGTTTCGCGACTCGCACAAATCCTACTGACTGCGCCAAATTTAAATTTCGAAAAATGAAATTTGTTTTTAAAAACTATTTTTTATTTCTAATCTACAATCTTAATAAATCTAAACTTAACAAGACCAAGAATAATAATGAATTTTACAATGTGAATAACAATGAAACAATCCGACAACTTCTGGGGAAACTGCAGAGTAAGCCGCAGGTGTTGGTTGAGATTCTGCCAGGTCCGGACTTTCGTACCATGTAACTCGCTAAATAATATAGTGATCATCGCACCATCAGTCTAGTGAGTCATCTATTTTTAAATAAGCCTAGGGGAGAATGGACCCTATGAGAAACGAGATTAATAAATAATCTCAGATACGCAGACGACACTGTAAAGCTTAACACTTCTAAGACAAAACTTATAGTTGTCATACACAACAAACAATGAACATTAGAGCATATGGAATAGAGTTAGAAGGAATCCACAATATCACCTATTTGGGGGCCAATGTCAACGATGACTGGGATATAAACAAAGAAATACAAATACGCATTGAAAAAACCAGAACCGCGAGATTGATATGCTACCACATAGCATAGAGAACTGGACTCCTACAGCTAAACTGACGAAAAAAGATCTTTGCGATGTGAGTTTTCTGACTAATATTGTGAATAAGTTTGGTCGATCAAATAACGAAATAATGAAATAGTTTTACACCGAATGAAAAAGAGCACATAAATAAACGAACCAATAAAAATTTTAAAGTTAAAATATTTTGGCCATACAATGAGACGTCCAGAGAGGTATAACCTTTTACATCTCATAATACAGGGCAAAATCGCCGGAAGAAGTGCCCAGGCTGTAGAAGAACATCCTAGCTCCGGAATCTTCGAGAGTGGTATCAAGAGACATCCGGTAATCTGTTTCGGGTTGCTGTAAACAAAATTATTATTGCCAATATGATCACCGACATGTATTAATCTACCAGGGTATTAAAAGAAAAAGAATAGTAAATAACACAGTAATCACAGTAGACATTATAACTGACCTAACACTATATTCAGCACAAATTCATTCAGAATCAAATTATTTTGTAGAAGACTCTCAATCTAAACAACGCAGAAATAAAGACATAAATTTAAATACGCCAAGACCAGAAACCGACACCCACAGATAAAGGTATAAACGATAATAAACCAGGATTATAAACCAACGATTCATTGTTAACTCTACAAATTAGCGCAGAACCAACACAGCAAACACAGAGCAAAACAGCTTTCTTAGAAACAGTCACACCACCTAAAACTCCTGAATGCTTTATACAGACTGCTAAAGATATACGTTCAAAAAGAAAAAAATTATCCCAAAGCGTTTTTAGTTATCAGGAAATAATACACTTTTTGAAGACGCGTAGGGTTCATCCGACCCATTGAGGTATAGAGAAATAACACTTCGTAGAATAATAGAAGATATTACAAAACTTTCTATATAGAAAAAAGGAGACTTAAAAATATTTAATATCTAGTTAATTAATGAGAAAATAAAGCTATGGAGGATAAAATTGTTCTGAAGCTATTTTCTTGTGTCATGTTGTTATATTAATTATGGAGAATATATTGGAAACAACACGTAAACAGAATTAATAAAAATCGATACTCTAAACCAATACTAAATTACCAATCGAAAGTAATAGGTTTAAATGAAGAAAAAGAAAGTGTTACTACTAAATATACTTTTTTATTACAACAAAGAATATAACTTAAGAGTAAGTTGCTACCGTTTAGCTATAATTGAAAAAATTATTATTCGAACGTAAGACAGGGTAAACTTTCGAAACACTTTAAAAAGGAAAACTGATTTAAGACGTTCGAAACCACCAACAAAGTCGACGATATAGAATACAGGATGCGTTTTAAAGCGAGTGGAAAACTTTTGTTTTGTTTGGTTTGAGCTTCCTTTTAAACTTTACATAATATGTTACTCATCGCCACATCGATTCTTTTGAGAACAGACGCTCCCAGTGTCTGTGTGAATATATATTGTTTCCGACGGTAGGTTTCTTTTCAAGAACAAATTCTTTGTACTGGGAAAACAAATTATTTGAATAAAATCGGAAAATTGCGAAAGTAGCTTTGTAGATAGTATACATAAACGAATTGGATCCATTTAGTGTGAGTTCAAGCGCTAGTGTAGTATGTGTAAACTAAAATTAAAGATAAGATAAGAAAAAATAATAAAGGATTCTATGGTCATTTTTACTTTCGTGTAGAGAAAAAAGCTACAATTTTATATGCAAAAAACACAGTAGCTTTCATGAATATTAATAAGTGTCACGTCTCTTTAAGAAAAAAATCAACTTCTCCCTACATGCTTAACTATATATTATTTACTGTATTATAATATATGTTATTAACCTGTAACTAGTAATGCGGGGTAATAAGAGCCCCAACAGATTTTAGTGTTTAAAATATTTTAATATATTTTTCAAAGTTGAGTAGAACACCTCACACAAATTCACTTTAATGAAGAAAGAACTGCGTTTGTGCATTTAATAATTGCGTATTCACCTTATATATAAAAAATGTTGTGGTTCCCCCAAAACAGATTGTTACTAAAATAGAGAAGGTCCTATTTTAGGGGGAACCACCAGTATCAGATATAATTTTAGGAAATTACCTAGGGACCTATATTCTTTTATAATATTGCTATGGATTTATCCATTTAATATTGAGCAATGATTGTAAACATTCTTTATAGTTTAAACTTCAATAAAAATTATTAACTGTGTCTAAAGACATATATGATATGAGGAATTTTACCCAAGAGTATTAAGTATAATGAATATACATAAAAACATAATTTTGTTTTCTTAGGATTTAACATTTTGTCAGCACATTATCTCAAATTCACACTTAAATCAATATGTTTTTACTATTAGGTCGTTGAATGTTTGTTCTTTACACAAAATTTAGTCTATACTTCATATTTATTAAAGGCGGTAAAATATACATTACAATTCAGTTGTTTATAAACCACTTTCAAAGCATAAAGAACCTTTAAGCTTGTTTATATTATTTTGTGTATATTAATTGAGTTAATTGGAGTAGCCCACTTTGATACAAAAATACAGTCAATTTATGGATATTTCAAGGTGACAATCTAAAAAAAGCTGATTTCCTCCCATGCATTTTGACGTGACAACGTCTTAAATTAGGTTGTGGCTCGGAGTCACTCATGAAAAAGTGTAACGCCCGCTCACGTCTGTTACGATGAGTCACCGAACGAGAGAGAGGCCCGCCGGACCGGCGAATGCTTGCGTCTCTCTCCCACTCAAATATGATCGGTCCGCTGGTGCGATGCTATTTCTCCTATCATCGTCCTATCCTCAACAAAATCACTCAAATAGAATTAGTTAAGTTTAAGTTTACATGTACAATGTTTTAGTAACAAAATATATTTCTATAGTTAAAATTTGTGCAATTCTTATTTTCATTCAATTCCTTGTTCCTATTGTGCAATTAATAATATTCATATCAATAAATATTCTACCGAGAAAAAGACGTTGTCACGTAAAATCTTCGCCCGTAAAACCGACTTTACAGGCAACCGATTTTTTTTTTTTTTTAATAACTAGTTTTTACATTTTCAGTTAAAAATGGAGCTGTCACGATATATTAAAATGGATTCCGATGATTCTAGGTTTGAACAATGGCTCAATGTATTCTAGAATCGGATGAGATGATTTGAACGGTAACGACGACTCAGACAATGATCCCGACTATGTCAGCGAACACGAAACTGATTAAAAAATTAAATGGGAGTCGGAAACCGTGGAACCTCTATTGGATGTTGAAGATAATATCCCTCAAAATGCAGCACCTTCGGAGGTTAATTCGGAATTGGATCCACATGGCAGCAACAAACTCCAGGCCCTTCGAGAACGTACTATGGCAAAAATCGATACAAGTGGGACTGCAGAAGCTCCATCTTCAAATGTAAGAACAAGAAGTTTCAACATATCTCTCTCTTCCTGGGGTTATTGGACCAGCCAAGTCTCTTGGGAATTGTGTCTCCAGAAAAGTGCTTGAGAATGTATAATAACAAACGATATTTTAGAAGAAATTGTTCTTAGAACAAATGAAAAACTTGCCAGGATTAGAACGAAATATCCGATAGTAATAGAAGATAAGTATTTCAAATATTTGTTAAATTTATGTTATAACAAAATAAACGTCTTTAAGTTGTTGAAGTTATTTTTTTTTAATATAAACAAATATCAGTGTCTAATTTTGCAAAACAAATTGGGGTCAGTGTGACCCCAACTCACCATACACGTAACAAAAAATGGACCTCACCAGTTACGGGTTAAATTAGTGGATGGATTCGACCGTTAATTAATGGAAATTTATTTTATCTAATAAAATACTAAAAACAATTGTTTTAAACTCTTTAACAAAATTTAACATAATTTAATATCTCTACAGCTGTTTCGGTAAAGTTCTTTCTCAAGTGGTATATTTTTGGTATGACGCGCTATCTCAGAGTAATAAGGTAAAAAGGGAAGAACTGTGTGTTTCAAGTTGGTAATTTAGAATTATGTCTGTTTTTTTTAGTTTGTTAATTTCCACAAGTTCTAATAAAGATATCTTAAGGCCTTTATTTTTAATGTGAAAAATTTTAAATTGGTTATTAAAAAAAATGACTATGGTCTAGAAGGTAAAGTGCGAATGTAGAATCTGTTTTTCTATTATTGAAAGCACTTTTGTGTTCTGCTATACGTTTTTAAAAGATCTACCAGTTTGACCGATGTAAGTTTTTAGGCAGTTGCCTTATTTTAGGCAGTAGTATACACCACTGTACACTACTGTCTAAGTGCCTTTTCTTTTGACTCTCGTTCTTCTCCTTCCTTAGCTGTTCCCTTTTCAGGGGTCGCTGTTTCTTACTCTTCGTCACGTTTTCTTTTGACTATTGTTATTATTAATATATTTGTTGTTGATGTTATTTATTCAAAAAGACAGTGTTAGATGTTATTTATTCTAAAAGCTAGTGTTAGTTCTTTCTTTTGTATGTGTTTGGCTATTTTGGTTGATATCTTGCCTGTATATGTATTCGAACAGAAGGTACTGGGTTTTTTCTCTGGTGGTGAAAATACTGATTTTAGGGCTTTCTTATGTAGTTTTTGTTTTAAAACTTTGTTTGTTCGTTGTACCCAGTTGTTCACTGCTATGCTTTGCTTAATGATATTCAAGTTTATTTCGAATTTGTTTTTTGACTTGTAAATTTCTAATAATCTATTTTATCTAATTTTTTGGTTAAATACATAGCTCAAAGATCAAAATTTACCCTATGCCAATATGTGCTTTTTTTTGGGGGTAGTTACCATCACAACTGGGAGAGGAAAAAGTTTATCAAACAACCATAGCTTTAACATCCCAACCCGGAGGGGAGAAAAGTTTATCAAAAAAAAACCATAGCTGTAGCTAGAGTAGTGAATTTTAAGAGATAAATTTTTTTCTAAAAGTCAATATTTTTGGAGTTATTCGTGGTTGTAAGTTCACTAATTGCATGTCAGAAAAGCACATTTTTAAACGATTTTTCGCAAATACTTCCAAAAGTTCAGATATATCGAGAAAATTGTTTGAATATAAAAGAACGCTTTCAAAACAAGGAAATTCGTTGTTTATTTGTTACTGTAAACTTAATATTATCACGATTATTGCCGTTCGAAAGTATACTTTTATACATCGAATACAAAAATCCAAAAATATGATGTTGAATAAGCTGAAACAAAATGTTTTTATGGAAACCTTAGAGAAACTTAATTAATGATCTTAAAAAGCTTTTAAATCATCATTGGTAAAAGCAAATTTTTATAAAAATTAAGGTAAGATATAGCTAAAATAAAGTTAGCTTATATTTTTTGTGACGCAGAAAGTAACAAACTCAACTCCGTAAAAACCACCCTAGTTAAAAGTAAACAAGTTTAGGTTTAGTTTTGAAGAAATGAGAGTTGAAAGTAAAGACATGATTATAGGAACTTATAAAAAAATACCCTTTTTTCCAAATTACTCAACTCATCAACTAAAATAGATCCACAAAAAAATGCTAGAATATAAAGAGAGCTTTTTACTAAAGATTTTTATTTTTGTTTTCTATATATTTAAAATTATGCCCGTTTAGCGCAACCCATTTTAAAACGAAGAGCATAAAAAAATTTAATGTACACCACTTTGTTGCTTTTAAAATAAATTACAAAGTGGTGTATACTACATTTTTTTCAATCCCTTTACTTCTAAAAGGATTGCACGTAAGCAGCATGAAGATGGTGCTAAACGCAAGCGAATACAACCTTTTAACAATCATATCTTGTTTAATTTTTGGTCTATAAAACTCAAAAAAATAGATGTTTTTTGTATTCTAACATTTTTTCTGTATCTTTATATTTGTTAAGTTATTTTAAAAAACTGGATTTCTTGAGAAATTTCGAAAATAATGTCTTAATTTTAAACTATTATTTTTTTTAAACTAATCCTTTTGAACCAGTTAAACTTCCAGAATGTAATGTTTGCATCTTGTTATAAATAAACAACAATACATACAACAAATAGTTTCAACCTGTGTTGTTTTGGTGGAGGTGAGTTTATTACTTTGTGAATCACAAAAAATAAAAGCGGACGGTATTTAACATAAATGGCGTGCCATGGTATATAAAGCGTATCCACCATTTTCAAGAAAAAAAATATCCCCACTGACCGTGGTGGACATGCGTTATGCACCAGCTTAGAATTTATGTTTAGCCACGGTGGGTAACGGAAATGCACCAAACCACTTAATAATGCTTATGAAGACGTTTATAAAGCATATACAAAAATGGTAGTAAAGTTGGTTTCTGCGTTGCACACATGACAAGTCCCTACAAATGGTCAAACTTTTTTTTTGGGCAAAACAAATAGATATTCATATTTTTTATTTAGAAAGAAAAAATAATATTAAAAAATTATAAGAGCCTAAAACTAGTTTTCAGAAACAAAATTATGTTTCAGAAAAAACAGTCAAAACAAAAATATCCCTCGCAGGACTGATTTCTTGTTTTATTCGTCGTTGACTTCCTATCCATAAATGCAACATTTTCTTTGTAACAATGTTCACAAATTTACCATTTCTCCATGTCAATTAAAGAATTATTTTTGGTTGAAACATCTTATGGGTCAGTTCCTTCTTGTTTTGTCAAAGCTAAAAAGTCATAACATGTAGAGAGTAAAAAATTGGTAGTGAAATATGTCTTTTTACCTTTTATGATGTTTTCCCTGAATTTGGTTATTGTCATTTTGTCTTTCGTTACTTCTTGATGTAATACGAAAGCATTCACAAGAGCAGCATTAACAATAAGTTCCACGGTCCACTTTTTATACCATTTCATGCTTTTTCGAGGAGAGGAATAACACGACTTTTTTTGATCCGAAAAATAAAAGTAGTTTTATAGGTACTTCTTATACCAAAACAAAACTAATGTTAGATAGTTCAAACAATTCGAGTAAAACGTACCTGAAAGATCGATATAACTTTGATGTTTGTTAAATTATATTACTGTTTTGGGTTTTTGGACTGCTTCTCTCTGTTTTTCAATTGTAATCATATCCGGAATGTACTTCAGTATTCATAATTAGGACACCTCTCTTATCCTTCCACTTCTAAGTAATAATTGTCCATACAAATTGTTCTTATTCCACATATCATGTAGACGCTTCTGTTCTTTTTAATAAGATATCGTCCATACTTTCACACTTCACAACTAAAAGTTAACTGAAAACTAATTAAATGCATTCCCAAGGCCAAACAGCTCTTCGGCAAGTGATAGCGGTGTTGTCACACACTCGATTAGTCTGAAACCGTTGGTGGATACCGCTTGTCTATCATGGCCCACAATATATATTTATTAGCTTTGGCCATGGTGAATACCCGTTATCCACCAACAAAAAAAATTAATATTATCAAGGAGACATGTTTTTCCAACAAAGGTTGCTTATACATGTTCATAGACATTGTAAAAAACAATATTTACGAAAAAAAATGTTGGCCCTGGGGACTGATTTTTTTTATACATGGTGACACTCTATGTATTAATTATTAATTATATAAAAATTTTAATTATTAACTATTTAATTTATTAATTCCAATGTTATGTCAATGTTAATTCATTGGGGCTGCATAAGTTGCTGACATATAATATTAAAATACACTACTTTCTGTAAAACAGTGTATTTTTAATAATAATTTATAGTTATAGGGAATCCAAATCTGTTTTCGGAATGTGATCTGAGTTAAGAGAACAATGAAAAATTGCAGAAAACTGTCAAAAAGACGTAAAATTTCAGAAATATTGGGAATTTGGTCGTTCAAGTAAATGTATTATTACTTTATCTTCTGATATAAGAGCCGCTATTATTTTACCTTAAAGTATGTTTGTTTTATCAAAGTATCCTAAATTCTTAATGAAAAAAAAAGTTATGATTTTGAAATAATGATTTTTTTTTGAGAAAAATGGGAATTTTCGTAATTTCCAAATTTGTTTTAATAGTGAGACTAATTTTAATACAGATATCGTATTCAGCCGAAAGTTTTACATAGAAAATGTATTTTTGGATATTTTTTGAGCATCTAGAGCCTGTTATACAAAAAAAGTAAAAAAGCACAGCAAAAATTTGTATTTGAAAAAAAAAAATGGAATTACCTATATAGACCTCTATTTTGGACTTGGATTTGTTAAATCATCATATATTAATTATACTATAATTAGCAAGCTTGTGAAATTTAAGGTAAATTGATAGGTAAATTGACTAACTTTGCTTATAATAAAACAGTTTTTAATTAAACTACTCACTACCTATATGGGCGACAAGCAGTCGTTGCCCTCTACCCGTTGGTCCTCGTAACCCTGTTGATAAACCATCCACAAATGCTTGACGATAACTCATTATAGTAGTATCTTGCCAGATCTTAGATACTGTGTGAACAGCATTTACCTACGTTTTGTCCAGATAATAAATCTTTTTGTGAACTCTAATAGAGTGAAGATATTTTCGTCGCCATGAGACTATATCTTCTCTTTCTATTAAGACAGATTTACGGGATCTTTTGGCATATTTAAATTTTAAATCTTCTTTTATTATTATCCTTAACGTCTCTTTGCTCATTTTTGGAATCAGACCATTCTCCATTACCTCTGTCCCAATGGATTCGAGGGTTGGCGCTTTATTCTGAAAAAAGAAAGAATGAATAGTAGAGCGTACAAAATTTTTCTGGTACTCGTCCAATTTAATTTTTTTTTTACCACGACAATGTACTTTTGAAGCTTGTACAATCCCAGTCACCTTTTTTTTCACGTTCACGTACAATGCGTTCTATTGTCGACACGGATACTGCCGTTAAAAATTAACTGTATGAAGTGTATTTTTTAAATTTTCATACACTCTACAGACAATCTGCTTTTCTTCTACCGACATAAACTTCCTTTTTTTTTGTACATTACTTGGACCTGCTACGTCATCCATTTTATTGCTCTAAAAAGAATAAACATCAATCATAATATTCTATAACGCTATAGTTGCTTACTTACCACAAAAACTATTTTAAAATTAATAAATAATAAATAAATAATAATAAATATATTATAAATAAATATTTAAAAAATATATAAAAGAAAGTCACATGCACAAGAAACAGAACACACCTCTTACTATTTTTTCCAAGGACGTAAATATATAGCCAAGCGAAATGTTGATAAGTTTACCGATGTTTTAAAATATTTAACTGAACTGGTCCAACTATACGCTCGAAAAACGAACCGGTATGCACAATTTATATTGTTACGTGGGCAAATGTTATGAAATTATTTCGTATATTTTACTTATTTACATTGTCGAAGCATACACAATAAAAAACGACCCCTGTAAGATTTTACTCCTGATATTTAGAATTGTTGCCGTTAGCTCTCAGTTAAATTTGTAAATGAATCACCTTTAATTGAAATCTGTCTGACTGTAGTTAACTTGAAGTTAGCCATAATAGATGTTTGAAATTTAGCTGCTCCCTCTACGCAATATTTACTATAGCAAAGACAGAATTCTCATATATAAAGGTCGCTATAGTGTGATTTGTTAATTCAGGTTTAATGCGGGTGTATACTACATGCAGAATTAGACTTAAGAAACTGCCAACTGGTTCTTGTTGGTAATAAAAATGACACATGATAACAGAAAACAAAAATAAAAGAAGAGTACATAATAACAAAAATATGCCAGTACGGCTAGCAACACAAGAAAAAAGACTAAAATATGAACGAAATGTTAAAACATAATTAAATGTAATGCAATTCAATAGAAATATAAATGAAGATTGGATTAAAGTTGCACATATAATCGAAAATTTAGCAAAACAGTGTAATAAGTTCATATATACAAATAATAAGGATTGGTTTGATGACAAGTAAAAGTAAATATACAAAGTAAAGGAATAAGAAAATAAAAAAGGGATACCAGCGGAAGCCAATACTTTATCACGATAAACTAAGTAAAGTCATAAGTGAAGAAAACGAAATTATTTTAAGATGTAGGGAGTACTTTGACGAATTATTAAATAATGACACCGCGACCGAACATATAATCATAATGGAATGCATAAACAAAGTAAATAAAACAGAAGAAACACTTCTTAGCACGAGCGATATTAAAGAAATAATAAAAAAACTTAGAATAATGAGAAGCATTCAGGACATCCAAGTCTACTACTTAATAAATCAGCATTAAGTCAACTGCAAACTATGAACATAAATGTCAACTTTGTATGGATTCCTTCCCATATCGAAATTGCTGGTAATGAAGAAGTAGATTCCTTGGCAGAACTAGCAATCTCGAATCCGGAAGCTATAGAAATCAGAAGCATTCCACATCTAGATATAAAACCTATAATCAATAACTTAATAATCAATGATTGGCAGACCAAGTGGAATCAGTCTACATCCAAATTACGAGAAATAAAACATTGTATATTACCTTGGAAATCAACCCCAAATAAGCGTATACATCAAACCATCCTATCTCTTCTGAGAATAGGCCACACCGCTATCACCCATAAACAGCTTCTGGAGAGTGAATTAAAACCACAGTGCTACGTATATGATATTGTGTTCAGTGTTCGACATATTTTACTGGAGTGTCCTTTATATTGCATGTAGAGACTTCAGTATAAATTACAAGATACCTTAGAGGCAATATTAAGTGACAAATTTGACTTCATACTTATATTCCATAAATGTACTAAATAAATTGTAAAACTTTAAATTGTACAATGCCAATGATCCTAGGAGGTTGAGGCATAAAGAAATAAAAAAAATGCCCATTATTCTAGAATATAATAATATCATTAAAATAATATCATTAAAATTTCTATTTCTTTCAAAAAAATTATGTTTTTTCGATTTTATTTAAAACATTTAGATATGTTGTTTTTGTAAATAAGTTTTCAATTCTTTACATTTATCGGAAAATAACAAATGTTTATAAATACTAAGTGATTTGTTCCAATACTAGCAATATTCTGAACTATTGACGGTTAATTTGTTATCTGCTAAGAAAAATCTTACAAGTATGTTCTAATATTTTTGATTTATCATTTAAATCACTTAGGTATATATTATTAAGTGATATTTACCCGCTGGCCATTATAATAATGGTTGTAATTAATTCACCGTCGAATATTCAGGTTATTAGCAAATTAAATTTGTCTAGTACTTCAGACAAAACCTGGCGCTCCTTTATAGACTACTCTAATATCTTAAGTGGCTTTGTTCTACGACTAATGATTTCGACGATTAGAGCAATTGTGTCTCCCAGAAAACGACAATAGTCATGCTAATGGCGGGAATTAATCAATTAATTTTGTTTGGACTAACAATTTTCTGGAGTTCTTTGTTAGCCGTATACTAATTATTTGCCTTATTTATTGGTTAATTTAGTAGAGTCTTTGAAACTTGACTAACGATGGCGATTTATTTAGTTTTGTTTTTCAAAGATTAATTACTGTCGGAAAGTACACTAGATGCTTAACTGAAAATTAAATGAAAATTAGATGAGAAGCACATTTGTTTTGCTGTAATACCATGTGCGACAAAAGTATTAAATAAATTTCAGTTAATGTCAATTTAAATTTAAATAGAAGATATCGGTTCGAAAAAATAGGTTAGAAAAAGCTATAGACAGGACAATATATACAGAACAAAGAAGGGAAGGACTACTACAAGGAACTATTAACAGAACAAAGACCACAATTCATTGGAAAAGAAAACAGGCGAAGACGAAGCAGATTCCCACAACAAGAAATAGAAATAACAGATAGGGAAATGAGAACGGCCATAAAAGCAATCAAAAATAAGAAAGCACCGGGACCTGGAGGCATCTCACCTGAGCTTATAAAATATGGATTAAAAAAATTATACCGGCTGATACAATGGATATTTCAGAAAGCCATAAATGGAGGACAGCTCCCAAAGGAATGGACGGAGGCATATATGACATCTATATTTAAGAAAGGAGATAGAAAACGATGCGAAAACTACAGAGGAATAAGCGTAATATTATAAATAGGCAGATTATATGGGAAGATACGAGAAAAGATAGAGCAAGCGATAAAAGGCAAAATCGGTGAGGATCAGGCAGGCTTCACGGCAGGAAGATCATGCATAGACCACATATACACACTGGAACAACTGTTGGAAAAGAAAAAAGCAAAAAATAGAGATATACACTTGGCATTTGTGGACCTGAGAAAGGCGTATGACTCTGTACCAAGGTCAGAACTATGGGAGGCAATGTACAAATTAGAAATACAGACGGAACTCATAGAAGCTACAAAAGCTCTATATAAAGAAAATAAAGTGTCCATTAAAATGGGAACAAGCATCATAGGAGACTTCACCACAACAAAAGGGCTCCTGCAGGGTTGTTCCACATCTCCAACTCTATTCAAAATATACTTAGAGAAAGCCTTGACTATATATACGTTAAGAATATTAAGAATACCTATATACGTTAAGCTTTGCAGATGATTAGGTAGTGATTGCACAAGACCAAGATGACGAATTCAAATACCTAGGGTTTATAATCACAAAAAAGGCAACAACAGAGGAAGAAATTACACAAAGATTAGGACAAACAAGAACAGCAATCCGACAACTTAACTCAGTATGGTAGGATAGACACCTAAATATGAAGACTAAAACGCAGATTTATAAAACATTAATGCGAAGTATTATGACATATGGGACTGAAAATTGGATCATAAACAAGAAAAACAGCAGTAAGATAGTAGCAATAGAGATGGAATGCCTGCGAAGATGCTGGAGAGTAACAAGAATGGATAGGAGAAGTATTGACGAAATAAATCAAACAACATCAATAGAAACAGACATACTAACATATATAGAACAAAAAAGACTAAAGCGGTATGGACATGTAAGAAGAACTAGCGACAGCAGATGGATAAAGAGAATAACCGAATGGAGTCCCATAGGAAGGAGGAAAAAAGGACGACCCCGAAAATCCTGGAGGAACGAAGTAGACGACGCCATGAGTAAGAGAGGCCTAAACGATGGAGAATGGAACAACAGAAAGAGATGGAAACGGTTGAGCGAGGGAAGGCAGTAAATACTGTAGAATCCCTAAATATATATATAAAAAGCTAATTTTTTTTACCTGGGCCTGTCTGATGCAAGAGACCTCCGTTACTACTGAATCTGTAACTTATTGTCTTTGCTGCTCATTATTATTTCGTACACTTGGTCTAGAATTTTTTGTAAGCTATATAAGTTTGTATAGGTCTTTTGCTTGGTATGTCGTAAATATACCAAGGTGTCTTTTTTGTTGCCCATATAGTTTTTGGCGCCTCGCAATCGCGAAAAAATATGTTTTACTGTTTCCGGTTTCTTACTGATTAGTCTGCAGTCAAGATCTCTAATGTAAATGCCTATTTTATTCAGGAATTCACTTACTGGTGCATGCTCAGTCAACATTTATGTCACTGTTCTCAGTTTATTCCTGCATATATGGAGCAGTTTCCCTGTTGTTTTTGTACATCGTCATCATGCAATCTCTTCTGTCCACTGCTAGATATAGGTCTCTTCCCTTTTTCGCCACTTTTCACGGTTCTGTGCGTCTTGTTTCCATTTCTTGGATATTCGTTCAATGTCGTCCATCCAGCGTGTTGGTGGTCATCCTGCTGCGTTTGTCTTCTCTTGGACGGGGGTCGACTAGCTTTTTGGTCCATCTTGAGTCTTTTAGTCTCGGTATGTGACCTACCCAACTCAATTTCAGCATTACTATAGGTTCGACGACATCAGTGATACCTATTCTTTTCATTAGGTCTTGGTTCCTTATTTTGTCTTTTTTTGTCACGCCTAGAATCAATCTTTCCATGCGCCTTTGTGCCACTAGCATTTTTAGTGCTGTTGTTTTTGTGAAAGTGAGAGTTTCTCTCCGTATGTCATAATAGGAAGAACGCATTGGTTAAATGTCTTCCGTTTCGGAGCTATCGGGATGTTGGTCTTAAAGATGTCTCTTAGTAAACCATATGCCGCCCAAGCAAGTATTATTCGTCGTCGAAATTCACAGATCTGCTTATCCTAGCTTATTCTGATTTCATGGCCGAAATATTTGTACTTTTTTGTTAATTCTACCACTTGATTTTTGATGCTTAGGTGTTCGCTGGGAACCAAATTTGTCATAATTTTGGTCTTACTGATATTCATTTTTAGACCTATTATTGAAGATACGTTTTCTACGATCACGCAGATCTTCGGTAACAAGTACTATATCGTCGGCAAAACGCAGATCATTGAGCATTTCCTTGTCTATTTTTATTTCTCTATTTTTCCACTTTAGCATTTTAAAGGCGTATTCGAGGACCGTTATAAAAAATTTAGGTGAAAAAGTGTCGTCCTGTCTCACACCTCGCTTTATGTGAATTTCTTTGCTGATATCATGTAGTTTTACAAGAATTGTGGCGTTTTGGTACAATACAAAATAGACTCTGAGATAGCGCGT
>NW_027312688.1:0-26906 GCF_040954645.1 Diabrotica undecimpunctata | reverse complement strand
ATAGAACGTCCTTGGTGAATAAGGCATGTAATGCAGATGAAACAAAATGACCCAGCTAAAAAAATCGCTCCTTGATAGACCCATTGGTCAGAGAAGAAGGGAAAGATCCAGGACAAGGTTCCCTGATAACATCGATGAAGACATGAAAAATATGGGAATACGTACTTAGCGGAGGAAGGCGATGGATAGGGACGACTGCAGAGAAATTCTTGAGGAGGCTAGGACCCACGCATGATTGTAAAGCCAGAATGATGATGATGACTTTTGAAGGTTTCAATGAATTGTTTAAAAATGTTTGAACAGATCAAGAACTCACAGAATACTAGCTCTTTTAGAGAATTCCAATGTCATGACAAAAACAATTAGTGTGAATGTCCATTTGACTCCCCCAAACCACAAATTCTAACTGATAAAGCTAGTGGCGATGAAGATATTGGAGAAACTATTGATAATTTTATCCAAAACAAGTTAAGTTCAGAAGCTGAAGCTGTTTTTGACCAGTGGGGAATGAAATAAGAGTTGATGATAATAATGTAGATTTAATTATAGAATTTGTCGTGAAAGAAATTTTT
Source organism: Diabrotica undecimpunctata (assembly GCF_040954645.1). NCBI lineage: Eukaryota > Metazoa > Arthropoda > Insecta > Coleoptera > Chrysomelidae > Diabrotica > Diabrotica undecimpunctata. The sequence continues at coordinate 26,334 of NW_027312688.1, read as the reverse complement.
GCCGATATTGCGTCAGATAATTTTCAAGCTCAAGCTGAGCCTTCTGATTTTGATGTTTAACAATATGAGACTAAAGAAGATGAACCTACCAATCGCAGAACAGTAAAGCTGTTGACAAAAGTAGTTCGGAATTGGAATAAGACTGATCTTACCACTTTTATCAAATTCAATAAGATAGAGCAGTAATTAATGAAAATTACACTTTCCTTTTTTTTATTCTTGTCCATTAACACCTTTGCATATATTTGAAGTTTTTTAACAATGATTTACTTACGTATATAGTAATTGAAACGGTACGCTATGCTTCTCAGGCTGGATCTTAACTAAAATTTAGTGTTTATGAGCTAAACATTTTCATAGGAATAATGTTAGTAATCGGTTGTAATGCAAATCCAAGGAGATGAATGTATTTGGAAGAATTTGTTGTCAAAAATATATTGATACCCAAAAGCAAACGCTGTAATAGATTCGATTATAACATTTCTTCACTTAAATGATAATTTATCTATTGATCCAACAGATTGAACCTACAAGATATCTCCATATCTTCAAATTGTAAAACAAATTTTTGTCAAATTCAACGTTTGGGAAAAAGAATCAAGCATAAACGAAATGGGGAACGAAATGGGAAACGAAATGCACGGAATGAAGCAGCACATAAAAGGAAATCAAATTCGCTTTGGATACAAGTCTTGGTGTTGGAATCGAAGATCTGGTTATTTGATTGTATCATTTATTTTATAAAGTGCCTAGTGTTGGTTTTTGCAACACCATTTTTTTAAAAATGGTGGGTACATTTGCGATAAAATCTTAATTTTTACCCATTTGGGATCGTTTTTATTTACATATTGACCACATTTAGAGATCCTGAAAAAAATGTTCGAGGCATGAATGGGTTAATACTATATAAACACATTTCTTATAAAATATGAATCAACTTGATTCAAATATATTGGACATCTGTTGATCAGAGTGTTCTATCGAGAAAAAATGAACTTAGTTTTGAAAGGTGAAAAGTGCAGCTTTCGTATGCAATTTCTGCATTTTACGGCAAATAAAGTCAGTTTCTATAAAGCTGTTAAATAAATAAACGTTGCGCGATTATGGCCATTTTTACGATTTTCATGAGATCAATAATCTGATCACTTTCATTGATCGCTTGCTACGAAATTTTCATTGTTAGAGCCTAATCTTTAAAACCTGTAGCATGAAATTTTGATTTTGTGTTTCGAAAACAAAAATGAGGTATTTCAAATAAGCCTAATAAACACTGAAGCTAAACTTTTACATTACAAATGATCTTATGTTTAAAACTATTTCTTTTTAATCTCAAAAGTGTACTTATATTTTTTGAAACTTCACAACTTTAGCAAATATGCGAGATATATTTCAAATGCCTCGTATTTGTTGCCAAAATTCAAAATCGATATTATGTTAAAGCTTTAGAAGATTACGCTTTAACAATGTAAATTACATAGCGACCAGTTAACCCATTTAAGGCCGAAACTTTTATTCTCTTATATTGATGAGATATTTAATTTTTGTGCTTATTAAGGTTGACAGAAATAAAGTATGGAAGAAATTTTGCACAAAATACGATATATTTTTCAAAAAATGGTGTTCTTTTAAAAGCCCGGTGGCATAATCAATGATTGCGAATAACAAATAATTAAAAGTACCAAAATTTTAAAACAAAGTTTTTTATTATAATTATTTCAACAACTTATAAAAAAATCTTAAATATCTAGTTTGTATGATATTTATAAAAACATTGTTTTGGATGTAGTGATACATTACATTTATTGCAGCAAAAATTTTATTTTTTGTGGCAAGCAGCACAACGAGTTTGATTGTCCTTATAGAATAAGGTGGTCCATCCGATCGTATCTTGAGTGACATCCGATCGTATCTTGAGTGACTATGGAAATTGGCTGAAGTCTTGCTGGGTCCTCTTTTTGTTGTCATTTTAAATTATTCAAGAATCCCTACTGTAATTGTGCGACGATGCTGTAAATGATTCATTTTACCACCACTAATTCTATAAAGTTGCCAGGCATTTTGTTCTGCTAGATCCACTGTGCAGCTTATTATGGGAAATACCATTTCTTGCCATGGATGGCTACTCTATAGTAGCTGATATTTTCATCTGCCCAATCGACGCCACCCACGGTTTCATTATACTGTTGTATAATATTAGGTTGATCAACAAGTATCTTCTATTTTTCTTTTTGAGAATACCGTTGTACTTCTGCTGACCTCTTTAGAGCAGCGGTATCGAAAGTGCGAATTGCCATGATGGTTCCCAACCTTCTTAGAGGAGATGGCACATAAAGAAGACGTTGTACTTGCTTTGTTGGATATATCTTATTGTGATTGGATATTATGGAAACAATATTATTGTCATTCCATTTGCAAACTACTATGTCACTTTCCTCTGCCGTGCAGTAGTCAAACTTTCAGTATGTCTGAACCCTCAATATCACAATCTTTACCTAGGCGATTTGCTTTTATTGTACCTGTTCCTTAACATTCCCTTGATGTGAGTCCTTCTAAAATCAGCAGCGTGGTAAAATAGTTGTCAAAATATATATCATAGGGTAATTTGGAAGCCCTGACTTCTAGGGCATCAACAAATTGTAAGACAACACTAGGTCCCAAACCAAGACGTTTATATTTATCTTGAATAGTGGATGAAGATCCCTGATATGAAGCAAACCACTCCACATAACCTAGTCTAGTAGTCCCCATCCAAAACTTATTTCCCCATCTGATAGGTTTACCATGGATAAACTGCTTGGATCCATGTTTTCCATAATACGGAACCAATCTCATCCAAGCTGTGGTATTCTTCTTGTGGTGCTACATCGAGAAATTTTTGATTCATTACATCAATCAGTGGTCGAACCTTTGAAAATTTGTCTTGTGCATTAAGTTTTGCACAGCAATGAATATTCTGTATAATAAATCTGAAACGGTTTCTAGACACTGTATTAGTATCGCCTTCACGGTTATGTAAATTGGCGTATATATTTGAAAATTCAACAAGCATCTGAATAACTGGATCATCAAAAAATAGGAAAAAAGTATCTACTGAGGAAATTATGTTTTTTGGACCTTCTGTTATACTTCAACCTGAAATCTTGCTATGTATATCTCTCTTGGTCCACCGATAGCTTTTGCTCTTCTGTTCTTTCGCATTTACTGTAGGAGCTACTTGTTTTTTAGACTTTAACGTATTCTTTTTAGAGTGCGGTAAAGTGATGTCGTCTTCATTTTCATTTATATCGAATTTGGTATGGGTTTTGGATCATTTATGACTAATTACTATTTAAATGGGAATAAGCCACAATTAAAGGTTAAAATACGTTTATTGACGTTTCAATTTCCACTTCGGAAAATTTTTTCCTAAGTGGAAATTGAAACGTCAATAAACGTATTTTAACCTTTAATTGTGGCTTATTCCCATTTAAATAGTAATTAATTTAAAATGCCACAAGAAAATAGCTTCAGAACAATATTTATGACTATCTCTGCCTCTACTCGTAGTTGATTTCCTGGCAAGTTACTCATTTCCACAGCCTCAGTCTCTTCCCCATCTTTAGGTGGAAAAATAATTATGTCGTTAGGAAGTTCATTATCTGACAGATTTTCTATCTCGTCCATTAACTCTCTTAAAGTAAAAGGTTTTGCTCAGTACCTAAAAAAAATTCATATTTATTACGGTACATACGGTGGCAAAAGGTGGCAAAACGCCACCGTTCTTTATAAAGAACACCAAACTTTGATAGCCAATATACAAAAACAATAATAGTTTTTCTATTTTATAACTTTTTACAAATAACATTAAAGTCTTTCTAAACAGTCTTTTAGGTAACCTCAACAATTCTGCAAAAAACACCAGATTTATACAACAATGGTTAATTTTTTTTAATAAAATGGCTTCTTGTTACACCACACCATCTCTTAACTAGCAAAATAATTAAATTACAGGCATCTTTGTAGCGAGGTCTTTTAAAAGAACGGTGGCCTTAAATGCGTTAATAGAAGTAATAAATTTTAGAATTCTAATGAATATTCTTATTATATTTTTTCTTATTAATTAATCTTAATTATTATAAAAAAGCATTTTGATTTTTGTCGATGAGTCACTTTGATAACAGGTTGAGCGCCGTAGCATACACTGGTGTCTGCTCTGGTACTTTCCTTCCGGGTCATGGCAGACACCGGTGTCTGCTCTGTATCCGAAACTTTATCGATCTGTACTGGCCAGGCAGACACACTTTAACGCGTTTTAATATGCTAGCATGTCTGACGTGGCCCAGAAGAATAGTGATCTGATGCTGGGTTTTTAGTAGCGGTTCTTTTTTTATTTTTTTTTTTCATTTTTTTTTCAAAAAACTACAAAAACACAATAAAATATTTTAATCACTTTTAATGAAGCAAAAAATACAGAATGAAGCAAATTAACTAAAATTATAAGGGTACAACATAAATGTTTGAAAAATATAAGGTTTCCAGTGCAATAAAATGATTACTTTTTATGGAAAAAATTGAAGCACTCTAAGCAAAATCTTGGTTGTCCTTCACAAAGAAAACAAAATGTTGTGACACGTTTGACCTTGCTTTTCATTAATATTCCTTCCTGCTTTTTTTTGTAATAGCCTCGACAGTATTTTCTGTTTTCTCGAGCTTTACAGTCTAATTTGAAAAAAACATGAGTTCGAAGATTCTGAACCGTCTGCGTCTGCGGCCCAGAATTGATTTCATTGTCATCTCCGAATTTCAATAAGTTTTCCGTAACTGACATTCTAAATTCGGTTATAGACATGGTGCTCCCTTCGCATTCCTTGTTAAGAAAATAAGCATTTACCATTGATGTACCCAGGATTACCTCAATGGCCACTTTTTTATACCACCGAATTGTGCGACGTAAAGCAGTACTATAACTTGACATTTGGTCAGATATGTCGATTGAGCTTTTTCCGCGGTTATAATCAATTACTGCTTTTGGTTTTTGAATCTCTTTTTCACGGCGTTGAACCTGCAGTGTCTCATCGGTGTGACAGGTAGAAAGAACTAGCACATCTCTTTTATCTTGCCATTTGAGGATGCATATTCCTCGCTCATTTTCCTGAGCAGCAATTTCACCCCTTTTCAATTTCTTTTTTACAACATCAGAAGGATTTCCAATACGATTAGCACGTAAGGTACCCAAACAATGAGTTTTCTTATCGAGTAGTATGATTGCGAGTTGTAGACTTGTGTACCAGTTGTCAGTAATGCAAATTCTACCACTACCCAGAAGTTCTTGAGACAAAGACAAGACAATTTGTGTTGAGACCAATGCATATTTATTTTCGGTTTGTTCTTTCTCCTTTCTTGCATAAATGCTAAGATTCCATGTATAGCCATTACTACAGCATAACTTAAACATTTTTATGCCATATTTGTGAGCCTTCTGTAGGTTATATTGTTTGAAAATTAAACGACCCTGGTAGGGTATCATGGTCTCATCAATACAGACAGTTTTATCGGGAGTATACAACTTCTTGAAGTTTGATATTAGCTTGTCTAATAAAGGCTGAATTTTGAACAAGCGATTTCCTTCAGGACAAAGATCATTATCAGAAAAGTGAAGCATTTTTAGATTTTCAAAACGATTGCGGCTCATTACACTGCGACAAACTTCGCTTTTTAGGAGCCATTTAGTAGACCAGTAATCTCGGAGGGAGTTCATCTTGACAATGCCCATATAACCCCATATGCCAAAGAAATGTAAGATTTCTGTTCTATCTGTTGGCTCCCATTATTGCATGCGGGCTTTATTAGTAAGGATAACATTTTCTATAACATATTGTTTTGCGTAGTGATTTGTTTGGTCAACGATTAAATCTAATACTTCAAAATCAAGGAATGATAAAAAATATTGAATTGGTTTTTCCCCTTTCAACGCGCCCTTCCATACTGCATTTATTCCACTTGAAAAAGTTTCTTTAAAAAATGCATGCTTACCACAAACAGGCCCCCAAGTTGATTGTGAGAGATCTCGAAGAAGGTTACTTTCACTTTCCATTATTTGGCGAGTATCAGTATTTTCCAAGTTTGGTTCTTCTGTTGAACTGGCTTCTGTTTTACTTTCCATTCATTGAGGAGTAAACTTTCTTGTAGTTTGAATGGGAGAAATCTGGCGAGAAGAACTGGATGGGCCCGGATCTGATTGTTCAAATATTTTGGATGTTTTTTTAGGCGGTTGATAACCATTTTCATCCTCTGTATCACTACTAGAATAATCTTCAGAGCTCCCATTAGGAATATACCTTGGATCTTCTTCAGAATCCGTATCGTAAGGATCTAAAATAAATAAGAACCTATCATCAGATACGTGTGAAATATAGTAGATAAGCTTTTGTAAAACAGTACAGCATTTGTGCAAAAAAAACAATAAAATGTGTTGACATTAGCTACGCTTTTTATTTGTTGGCTTGACTTAAACAACTCTATGTAGTAATATAGACGTTCTACCTACCTTCAGAAGCATCACCAGAGTCTTCTTTTGAATGTAATACCATTTCCACCATCCTTTTTCCACGATTCGTCATTTTGAACAGTACATGCACCTGTTTATCACCACGTGCAATAACAAACTAACCTAATTTACGTCGAGGCAATGTGTATGAGCGGTAAAATTGCAAGATCGGATATCGAATCGGAACATTTCGATGACACTTTGGATCGACACAAGCGCAAACAGCTAGTCCAAAGCAGACACCGGTACCTGCTTCGCTGTCCTGTAGGGCCGAAGCAGACACCGGTGTCTGCTCGATTTTTCTCAAAAACTAACAAAAAAAAAACAAAAAATTTTTCGCGCGGAAGTCGTAAAATACAAAAAAACTAAAAGAAAATGACAAAAAACGGTGTTGGTCCACGGGGAAGTTTTGGCTTTTATGCATCGGCGCTCAACCTGTTGATAACCACTATTGAATTTTTATCGTCGAGTTGATAAAAATTTTATTAAAAAAATTCTTGCGTGTAACTGACATTAACAATCACCTGTCACTTCAACCATTGTTTCTGACGGAACGGTTACTTTTTCAGAAAAAGTGCTAATAACCATTTTTGTAAAAATATTTTAGCTACTTTTCTTGTTTAAAAAAATGTTTTTTGTCCCCCTCCACCCCTAGAGTGGGGATTAGAGTGTTTTAGAGATCAAATCACTGACGACTGGACTATATGTAACAGTGGAATATTACTTAGTAAAACTTAGTTTTAACTAATCTTAATAAATTTTTCTCCAGTACCTTTCTACCAAACTTTACTATTATATTCATATAGCGATCTTGACATTGTCCCCGCTTTTATGCATGGCATTACAAAATAATCCTATTTTATTCAAGAAATTGCACACGGTTGACAGAAGCTTAGACTACTTCTCTTTATTCCACAGAACTGAGGTTATAATACCCACTTATAGTGAGAACACCACTACGAGTAGCAATCTTCTAAGATCTGTACTGCAGGGTTATGGGGAAGATACAGTAATATACACGGACGCATCAAAAACAACAGAAGGGACTGGATGCGCATACTTTTTACCTGCTACAAACGTAGAATTCAAGTGTAAACTACCAAATGAATTTTCAATCTTTTCAGCGGAATCAATAGCTATACTTGAAGCTCTAAAATATGTTAAAAACACCTGCAATAGACATATTTTAATTCTGTCAGATTGCCTTTCAGTTTTACAGAGCATAAAAAACATTGAATTGCCTTCAAAATTTAGCAACCCCTACATATTTAAAATAAAAGATCGATTGTATCATTTATCATCGACTGGAGTCAACATAAAATTTATTTGGGTCAAAGCATATATTGGTCTCAAATATAATGAATATGTAGATCATTTAGCTAAAATGAGTGTAACAACTGGCTCTACGTTAATATATATGCTTAATACATCAGATGTTACTACGATTTTCAAAACAAATTAGCAATTTAAATGGAAAGAGCAATAAAAACATTATTGTTCTACCAACCATAAAAGGTATACCTCTTTACAACCAATTATACCTCAAACAATCTGGTTTCAGAATTTCAAAGCTCCTCGTAAATATATTACTACCATAAATCGAATACGCTTTGGACATGCATGCTACCCATGCCATTTATTTAAACTAAAAGTCATCGATGATGATAGTTGCAAAGATTGCGGTAAGCTAGGTGACCTCGATCACAACTTCTTTGAATGTCCTAAATTTATTCAGCATTCAAACTCCCTGTATACAAAATGAACTAAATGTAATACATACGCTCCATATAATATACAGTCCTTGTTAGCCATAGGTTCTGTAACAATATATAATTTAATTATAGAATTTTTGTCAGACACATGCATAGCTTTATAAATCTGGTACTCGTTCATGAAAACTTTCATGAGCGTGTATAGGGTTAGACTTGTACCTTTGTTTATCCTATATGTAACAATACCTTATCCGGGGTCCAGTATTGTTTGTCTGTTAAAATAAATGTCTTGACGGACCCCTAGACGACAAGCGAGTGTCCTTGTATTTTGCTTCGACGTGTTCTTCTATTAATTTATTCGTCTACCTATTTCGTTTTAGGGATATCGCTGTGCATTTGTCTAAGAGAAATAATCTGTACTTATGTGTATATACTTTTTTAAGGAATATATTATAACATTTCGAGACTGGCTGAATAACGAAAGTCTATGCCAAAAAAAAAATCTTGACATTATAGAAGTGTCGACATTATTGACACATTTCTTTTCCTATATGTCATGTCTGAGTCGTAAATTAAACAAATATAATTTGTTTTTATTTACAGTGTGCATCACATTCCGAGGAGTGTAAGATCAGAAGACTGCTGGCAAATATCCTTCTTTACATATGTGTAAATTTCGCTGGGATGTATACAAAATATTTGACCGATCGAAGTCAAAGAAAAGCCTTTTTGGAAACTCATAGATCAATGGAAACAAGATATAAAACTCAAAGCGAAAATGATAAACAAGAAAAATTATTACTATCAGGTAAATATGTTTCACTTTTTATTATTTTCTATATTTCTAAAATAATACAATGAATTGTTTGGTTTGCGGCTATATGAGCCTAATTTGTTGATGTGTTTTATAAGCTTTGTTAATTCCATTAACTTAATATATTTTCGAATGAAAGAATAAACAATGTTCTCATTCCCATTAGCTTAAAGCAAACAGTGCTTTGTAAAACAAACATTCTCAATTTAATTACATGCAGAAACGAATTGTATATTGTATGGGAATTATTGTGTCCAACTTTAAAGTTGTTTTTACATTATCGCAATCAAATCAACGTTTGTTTCAGTATAGAGTACGGGTATATACGATTGTATGGTATCAGAGGGATTTAATTTCTATTTAGATTCTTTAATTTAACAGAAATTAGTGATAAATATGTTGGTAAATGTTGTTAAGCTATTAGAGGTCACTTTGATTGGATTCCAATTTATAGCAAATTCTGTTGGTTATTATTTAAACTCAAAAACTAAATTTTTTTTGGCCATAAAATATTTTTCTTGTAACAACAACAATTATCTAAAATGTAGCATTTGTTCATAAATCAATCAATCAATTAGTTTATAACGTTTTACGCCGTCTTCTGATTTTCAGTCTCTATTTATCTCGGTCGTTCCAAAGGTATTCTTCAACTCCCCTCTCCCTTCCGTCTTTATCGATTCCTTTTCTCTCTTAATCTCTGTCTATATCATAAAAAGAAGTTATCTAATCTATAATTCTTCCATGTGGAATAGAAACTAATTTTATTCCATATTCCGACTTATCGACGATTCACTTAGAATTAACATAGATGATGAATAAATATGAGGATATAAAAAAAACCTACTTAATCAAGCAAAACGCAAAGGTACTACAATTATTTTAATGGAAGATGTGATTGTTAACTTGGACAAGAAAAAGTAGAAAATTGCGTACGAAACCACAGAAACGTGGTTTCTGGGTTTTGATTTGAGACGGAAACAAGTAATAACAGATGTAATCATCATCATCATCATCTTTGAATTGACAGTCCTCTGTGGATCCTGGTCTGCTCTAAGATTAGTCGCCATTCTGTTCGGTTTCTGGCAACGTGTTACGTCTAATACCTTCTGATCTCTAATATCCCTTAGTCGGTGTCAACTCCATCTAACCACCTAATTCGTGGTCAGCCTCTGCTTTTTCTTCCTATAGATCCTATCGTTAGATTTTTAGCAATCATGTTGTCAAGCATTCGTATTGTGTGTCCGGCCCATCTAAGTCGCTGTGTTGTAATGAACGTTACGACATCTGGTTCATTAAGGAGTTGGTATAATTCGAAATTAAATCTTTTGTGCCAGTGCCCTTGATTGTTTATAGCTCCAAATATTATGCGGAGTATCTTCCGCTCTGATATTCCCAGAAGTCTTTTATCTTTCTGCGTTAGAGTCTATGTTTCCGCCTCGTATGTGAGGACCGGCCTTAGCAGTGTTTTGTATAGAATAATTTTAGTTTTTCTTTGAATATTTCTTGAGTGGAATTGTTTTTGGAGTCCAAATTTTCCCCTTTATGTAAGATTGAATTGTCTTTTAATTTTTTCTCTTGTTTTATTGGTAGTAGTGACTAGCGAGTCAAGGTATGTGAAGCTGTCAAAACGTCCAAAGATATAACTTCTAAATGCTGCTTACAATTTCCCATTTGCGATAGGATCTTTAGTAACCGACACGTACTTGGTTTTGTCTTCGTTGATGACTAGAACTACCTGTTTCGCCGCAGTTTTCAATTTCAGAAAATATTGCTCAACATCTCGCTTGCTACGTTCTATTGTGTCAATATCATCAGCGTATGCTTAGATTTTTATCAATCTATTGTAAATAGTACAGCCGTCTCCAATTTGTGTATGTCAGACTGCCTTTTCCAAGGCAATGGTAAATAGGAGGCAAGCCAGGGCATCCCCTTGTCTAAGTCCATCCTTTATCTCAAAGGATCAAGAATTTTCTCCCTGTATCCTAACGCTGGCTTTTAAGTTGGACATTGTCATTCTCGTTTATCGGATAAGTTTTTCTGGTATACCAAACTCACGAATTGATTGATATAGTAATGTTCTTTTGACACTGTCGTATGCGGCCTTGAAGTCGACAAACAGGTTATGGGTTTCAATGTTAAATTCCAATGTTTTCTCAAGGATGTGTCTTATTGATTACTGACTAGAAAACCACTGCCAAACTCGTGTAGGGTACTATGTCCGCCATAGTATATATTGTAGTCTTTTTTCTCGATAATTCCTCATCTCTTGAATCGCTATTACATCGGCTTTTATTTTATCCAGTTCTTCTGTTAGCAATTTAAGAGCACCTAAATTATAAAGGGTTTTGTACGTTGTATATACAAATCTTTAAATCATTATTTCTTTGTCGTTTGCTGGTTTGTCGTGAATTAAACAGTCCGGCTTTTCTTCTTTGTGGTTTCATAACAACAAAGTTTTTTTACGGGAAGAGGTAGTTAACCTCTGCTTCCCACTGTGGTTGGTTACCACAATCTTCCAAAGAGTTGCTCAGGTTACCGGGGTTCACCGCGTGGAAGTGAGAGTCAGAATGGAGTAAAAGTGGCTAGTGACGCTAACAGCATACAGCATCATATTTTGCCCATCACTACCCCATTTAAACCCCAATAGATGTAATCATTTAATTCTATTTTGCCAAGACATCAAACAGCAATCATGGATGTTAGTCTCAAATACGTCCTTTAATCCAAAATGAAAAGTTTACATTTGAAACTCACCACAATATCCTACAGATAAAATCGAATAAAGTCATATACTATTTGATAGGTAAAAACTAGGAAACGAAGATTTATCCACAATTAGTTTTATTATAACTTGGACGACCGACTACGAGCACTACAATTTCAGTTTATGTTCCGATCTCTGATAAACGGTTAGTTAACCACTAACATTCTAACCTTTATGTAGGTAATATTATAATAAGCTTATAAGAAATACACTATACACACACAATAATTTTTGTAGAACTGCGGTTCCGAGAACCGCCTCTCTCCATCGCAGGACATAACGAATGGAGAGGATTTGTACTGAAAGTTACTTTTCGATGCCCTGGGTAATAGGACATCCTCGATTTTACTTTATGTGATTAAGCTACCTAACTTTGGGGGTAGCTAAAAGAGCTTTTCGCGCTATATATAAATAAAGTTAATTTTTTACAGACTATGTCTCAAAATGTGTGTTCCGGACAGCGAGTCACCGACCTAAATCGGTGGCTCCCCGCTCAGATTGTGTGTGCTCTGTCACTCAACCTCCGAAATTGGCAAATAAATTTTGTTCTCCTCATCGGCTGAGCGCCCAAATGGTCTGTTCATCGAACCATCGTTTGTCGGTATGGACTTCGATCCTCAGTTCCGCATGCTTGGTCTTTTGACTTACTTGAAGGGCATTAGTGCCTGAAGGGCCATTTGCCTGAACGGCTGTTGTGTCCATGCGGCTAATCAGCATTCACTCGACCTATTTTTTTTTGTATTGTAGTGGAACTGCGTGACCGCTTTAACAGAAGTTTACTAGTACAAATATTAAGAGAAGATAAATATTAGAGAGTGCATAAGTAATAATGGGTGGGGTGCATTCTTAGGTGTATATGGCCATTACAAACCCCGTGTGCATATGTTTGGATTTTGTTTTTTGATATACTGTAAACTGGCTTAGTAAAAATAAAAGTAACTAAGTAACAGAAGTTCGTAAGGGAGTTTCTCTGTCTCCTATCGGACGTGCCCCAGGTGTTGGATAGGGGCATACCCTAACCGTGTATAGGACCCGGTAGGAGGTAGTTGGGAAATAAAAATACCTACCGCAAACCAAAACAGACTCAGGTATGACAACCCTAACAGAAGGGTCTCTGGCTTTCCAGGTAAGGGTTGGTCTAGAGGCTGACAACCTCTTTCTTTAACAAAATATATGTTGCGGAACCTCAGGAACTATTAGCTGGACGGAACTCACAACGAGGACTCTGCAAACGAAAAAAAGAATTAAGATTAGGGACATGGAATATCCGAATCCTGTATGGAACTGGAGCACTCCGGAATAGATAATCTCCCAGCTCAACTATAATATAAAGAAGGATCACAGGACACAGAAATCCCTCCCCAATGGATGAAATAGTGGAATACTTTGCACCATACACAAAAAAAGGAGATATCTTTGAATATTCTAACCACAGAGAAATTACGCTTTTAAATCCAGTATAAAATATTTTCCACAGTGCTATGTCACCGTATGGCACCATATGCAGAACGGATAATAGGATAATACCAGGCTGGTTTCAATGGTGGTACATCGACAATTCATCAGATTGCAACCTTGAAACTAATTTTGGAAAAAACACTGGATATGGCATTGATACTCATCATATATTTTATAAACTACAAAGCAGCCTTACGACTTTGTGAATACTGTTGTCTCCTGTATACTGTTCAATCTGGCTCTGAAAGAGTAATACCCCGTCACAAATCACAACCAATAGTTCAATTATATAATAAATCAGTGGCAATCCTGGCTTATGCTGATGATATCAATATTGTTGGTAAAACGGAAAACGCTGTACGAGAGGCGTACAGCGAGCATTAAAATAATCAGCTACAACAATGGATTTAATAATAAACACCAACAAAACGAAGTATATGAAAATAAGCAAGCAACTACAAATACTACAACTACTTGTTATAGAAAACGACGTCATCGAAGCAGTGAACGAATTTGTATACCAGGGAGCGCTCCTTAACACTACAAATAATACTACCGCAGAGATCAACCGCAGAATTTTGCATTCTAACAGATGCTATTTTGAGCTCAATCTCCTCTTTAAAATCCATAAATATATCGAGAAATCTTCTTCTTCTTCCTTTGCCCTATCGTTTCGGGACGTTGGCTATTAACAAGCTATTTTGACTTTGTATACGGCACCTTGAACAGTTCGGTCGATGTTAGTCCGAACCATTGTCGCAGGTTATGCATCCATGAGTGTCGTCTTCTATCCGGTCCCCTCCTACTGTCGATTTCTTCCTTGGACTATTAACTGTAGCAGCCCGAGTACTTAGTATGCCTCATGACATATCGAAGTACTCAAGCTTCCGTTCTTTACGAAAGATTATTTCTTTGCTTTTTGTCTATTCTCTGCCATTACTTCCACGTAGTGATGTGGTCGGTCCAGGATATCCGAAGAATACGGCGATATATCCACAGCTTAAAGGATTCTATTTTCTTCAGGGTGGCTTCGTTGTGGTCCATTGCCTCTGCTCCATAGAACAAGACCGGGGAAGACATAACACTTGACCTAGTCTTAATTTTAGTTCCATTGAGATTTTGCTTGTGAAACCACTTTTTTCATATTGTTGAACGCGCTTTCGCGCTTTTTCAATTCGTGATCTTATTTCTGTTGACTGTCCCATTTTGTGTTGACTGTGGTTCCAAGGTATGTGTATGTCTCCACTTGTTCTATTTTTCGGTTGTTTAATGGCAATTGCATCGGAGGTTGTTGTGTTCTGCTGATGATCATGCATTTATTTTTGGTTGTATTGAGTTCTAAACCATATTCTTTACTTGCGTGTGTATGCTTTGCATGAGTCTTTTAAGCTCGTTGCAGTCATTTGCGATAATAACTGTGTTGTCAGCATATCTAATATATTGATTACCTCTCCGTTTACTTGATACCCTCACGAAACTTCTCCCAGTGCTTCTCTGAAGATTTGTTCAGGAGTATATATTGAACAGGAGCCCGTCGAGAGGACTCATCCCTGTCGTACACCCTTTTTAATTCTATCTTCCCACTGTATGTAAGTTGCCCATCTTTATCTCAGCAGTTTGGTTCGAATAGAGACTGGTTATTATGCGCAGATCCTTGCCCATCACTTATGCATCTTCCCTGAGCATTCCAAGAGTTTATCATGTTGACCTTGTCAACACCTTGGAGAAGATCGATGAAGCACAAGGGGACGTCCTTGTGAATGTCTTTGTATCCTTTTGAATTAAAACTTGCAGACTGAAGATCAGCCTCTCGTGGTGCCCAATGCGCTTCGACTCTGAGATAGCGTGTTATATATTCTATTTTGTATATCGAGAAATACAAAAATAAAACTCTAAAAAAAAATAATACGCCCAGTTTTAACATATGGTTCAGAGACCTGGACTCTAACAAAAAATAATGAAAACATGTTAGGATGTTCCGAAAAAAAAGTACTAAGGCGAATCTATGGAGCAGTAAATGACAATGTAGGGTGGAGAAGACGATACAACTTCGAACTTTATAGAGCATACACGGAAACTTGATATCGTAAAACATATTGAGAATGACGTCTGAGGTAGATAAGACATGTAATGCGGATGAAACAAAATGACCCAGCTAGAAAAATGCTCCTTAATCGACCCATTGGTCAGAGAAGAAGATGGAGACCCAGAACAAGGTTTCTTGATAACATCGAAGAAAACATGAGAAATATGGGAATACGTGCTTGGCGGGAAAAGGCGATGAATAGGGACGACTAGAGAGAAATTTTTGAGAAAGCTAGGACCCATGCAGTATTGTAAAGCCAGAATGATGATGATGGAATAACAGAAATAATATATAAACATAGAGTATTTTGTTAGCCCTTCTGTTACTGCGTACGTTCGACTACTGCATGCATCTTCACTGTTTTTCTGTGTGAAATTTTGTTGTTTTTTAATAAAATCTCATATTATCTTCAAAATTATGATTTTTAATGTTATAAACCTTATTTTTCGTACATCTCAGGCTAACAGTGAAATCTAGTGATTTGATTAAAAAGAAAAAGAAACCAAACACAAATAGAATATTTTTAAAATATGATAATATGTAAAAATTTTGATAAACAATATTTTTATTATAAAGTAAAAAAATATTAATGTATATTTTATTTTTAGTGTTACCTGATTTTGTTGCCAAAGAAATGATAAGAGACATCGAACAAGAAGAGCGAGGGGGTGCATTTCATCCCAATCAGTTTCATAAAATCTACATCCATAGATATGAAAACGTTAGCATTTTGTTTGCAGATATTAAGGGATTTACAAGTAAACATATTTTTTATTAAATGTCCTGTCAAATCCAGTATTACTCAGATAGTAGATTTAAACATTCAAATCAAATATTTGAAAATGAGTAAAAATGTGTCTTATGTCTTTATTCTTAATAATTATCAGGTGCTAGAAATGATCCAGGAAAAAATAATCTTGAAGTTCGTACATTATTATATATGGAGAGTTATCCACTGACAGTCTCAGATTCCCTTAAGCTAGGAATTTCTCTGTTTAAAACAAAATATATTAAAAACGATCGACAACAGATTTAAAAAGTAATAAGTACCAGTATGTGTGATGAAGACAGGTGTAAAATGTGCTACCAGGAAAAGAGAAGAAAATAAGCAAGTAACTGCAAATGAAAAAAGTAAAGCCAATGCAGTGGTTACGTCCGCGGAGCGATAGAAGTCGGGATTCATAGATCGAAAATTAACCCATAATCACTAATGAAGTCGATGTTTTAAAAAAATAAAATTTCTCTACTTTATCCTTTTTGTATTAGTATTCTGTGGATTTTGAATAAAATGTGTGATTAAAGTCATGAGAGAAAAATAGAAAATTTGGCTCAAAACAATATAAGGATAATACGTTCTGACAGAAACTGCGCTAAAACAACGCTAAATACATATGAACCAAAATTTTGTAATAATAAGTAAAATGAAGAAGCCAAATCAAATAAGGCCAAATTATAATAGAAAGACACGTCCAGGGACCTAAGCAACAGATAGTGTATGAAGAGATGACCTCGACAGACTGAACCATAC
Source organism: Diabrotica undecimpunctata (assembly GCF_040954645.1). NCBI lineage: Eukaryota > Metazoa > Arthropoda > Insecta > Coleoptera > Chrysomelidae > Diabrotica > Diabrotica undecimpunctata. The sequence goes on along the minus strand of NW_027312688.1, from coordinate 9,446 downwards.
AAGTATATACATACAAGTAAACAGTGCATTCATAACACATGTTTACAAAAAAAATATTTTTTAAAATTGTTTGGAATTTCATAACTGATTTTTATGTATTTTTCAGCGCTGATTGCAAAAATGCAATCCATTTTTTTCTATCACGTAAGGTTTTCTTACAAAAAAGGAATTACTTTTTGGTTTAATAACAAAATTTTAGCAATTTTTCAAATTTTTTCTTAAGTTAAAGGATTTTATTTCATGTATAATACATGTTATAAACTACATATCTAGTACACTTACATTTCTCTTTAAGCTCATAAGTTCTTATAGTAACGCTTTTGCTTTCCGTCGAAGCTTCTTTTATTGCTTTTCCTGCTGTGTACTCGTTGACGGTCATCTCGTTTTAGCATCCAGCAGTAGTCCGCTATCATGTTGACGTTCCATCTTCCTTGATACCTTCTTTCCATTTCCTTGATATCTTGGTGGAATCTCTCACCCTGCTCTTCACTTACATCACCAAGGTTTGCAGGGACGTAGTCTAGATGTGAATGGAGGAAATGAACTTTAATGCTCATGTTACATCCCAGCTTCTTAAAGTTGTCGAGCATGTCTGCGACGATTGTCTTGTAGTTAGGATCTTTTTTGTTTCCTAGGAAACCGGTAACAACTAGTTTAAAAGATGTCCATGCTGCTTTTTCGTTTGATTCCATTTTGTCCATAAAATTGGGATCTCTCATCAGTTTTCTAATGTCTGGTCCGACAAAGACTCCTTCCTTTAGTTTTGCCTCGGATAAACCAGGAAACTGTCCACAAAGATACTTGAAACACTCCCCTTCTTTTGGCAACGCCTTTACAAATTGTTTCATTAACCCCAACTTAATGTGGAGTGGTGGTAGTAATACCTTTTTGAGATCCACAAGGCTTTTCCTCTCAACATTTTTAACCCCCACCTGTAAGGTTTTTCTCAAGGGCCAAACTTTTTTAATGTAGTGTTGCTTTCTGTCTCTACTGTCCCATACACAGAGAAAGCAAGGGAACTTTGTATAACCACTTTGTTGACCAAGCAGCATTGAGATCACTTTCAAATCACCACATAGTGTCCATTTATGGTCTGAATAGCAGAGTTTATTTAAAACCAGTTCGAGGTTTTCATAACATTCTTTCAAGTGAACAGATTGTCCAACTGGCATAGAAGCATACTTATTGCCATTGTGTAGAAGCACTGCTTTAAGGCTTCTTTTTGAAGAATCTATAAAAAGTCTCCACTCATCAGGAGCATATTCTATTTTGAAACGTGCCATAAGTCCAGGAACATCACTGCAAAACACCAAGTCAACTTCTTGAGGGAAAAAAGATACAAACTCCTTTTCCCTGGAACGATACCAAGAAAAGGACGTACCCGGAGCCAATATATTTTTATCTTTTAATCTAGACCCTAAAAGTTCTGCTGAGTCTTTAGGAAGACCTAGGTCTCTAACTAAATCATTCAGTTCAGATTGTGAGAATGGAACGGGATCGGTTGTGCCAGGATCGTAGCCATCACTGTCTTCTTCACTTTCACCTAGCTGAGCCAATGGCTCGTGGTCATCTAAAATACCATCCAAAGAAACTGGAGGAGAGGGTATTGGTACTTCAGGTCCATGAGGAACAGGGCGAATGGCTGATTTGATGTTAGGGTAAGAAATATCCTTTTTGTTTTTCAAATTGAAACCTTGAACATTGCAAGAACAAAAATAGCAGTTATCACTATGGTTTTTGGGCTCCCTCCAAACCATTGGTATTCCAAAACGAAATGACTGCTTTTTACCTTGAAACCATTGTCTCAGTTCTTCAACACACACTGAACAAACTTTGTGTGGGGCCCAAGACTTGTCTTGATCATCCAACTTTATACCAAAATAGGCAAAATATACCTTTTCAACAAAATCGGAAATGTTTCTTTGTTGCTTTTTAACTGTATCGTTACCACAAATGTAGCAGAAGCAATCTGGTGAGTTGATACATCCTCTAGTAGCCATTTTTCATAAAACAACTTTACACCACAAGAAAACAATCTGTTTAGGCTGATGCCTTGAATTTATGTTCTTTGTAGTTCGATAAAAAAATCACTGAAAGTTATTTGATTCACACTTTATTGCCAACTATCCGTGTGTCACGAGATATCATTTAATACTACTCTCACAATCACTACTACAAATCACTAGTAACCACAGCACGTGAACAGCACAGAGTGAAGAGATACTGTGAACTGAAGAACAGGTAGCAGAAGCTCACTGCTTGGTAATGGGGAGGGGGATGGGCACTGTGGCAGACAGGCACTGACATAAAAGATGCTCAGTGAGTCAGTAAGTGGATGGCGAGGGAGGGGAGGCAATGGACAAGTACCGACATGAAAATAATACTGGTTTCTCCTAATCAACTCTTTATTTTATATACAACTTGTATAGTAAAAAAACAGCTAAGTAACTGAAAATACCTTAAAGTATTTTTTATACTTATTAAAAGTACTATGGGCTAAATAAACAGTTCATAAAGATCCAAAATACAAAAATTCAAATTCACTAGAGTACGGAACTATGTATAAAAATATCTAAAAAAAGCTAAAAATAGACAAGCAGTTTGTGAAATAACTGTACGTGATGGAATGTTTTCACTATTTTTCCCAAAATTAGCGTTGAAAATACTATAAAAATTACTTATTCAATTTTAAACAATTTTTATGTCGCAGACCTGTACTCTGAGATAGCGCGTTTTATTATCTCATGACCTAATTATTTTCAGAGTTAAAGCTCTGACAGTCGATTTTCATTTTTGTTTCTTTTTGAAACAAAATAACTTTCACCTCCCACTACCTTAGCAGATGTGACGTCATCGACATCGACCAAAATCATCATATTTAAACTTCAGTATACAAAATGTAAAGGAAACCAGTGCTCGTTTTTCTTAAAATTTAATTCAAAATTTATTTTACAAAAAAATTATTAAAGAAGTCATTTCATATTAAAGACAAACAAATAACATAATTACAACAAACGCTCGAATTAAGCTCCTTGGTTTAATTGACAGTAATCGAGACGTAAAGATGAATTGTTGGGTTGTCTTTGACAACATCACTGGTGTAATTTGTTGCATTTCAGTACGAATTCTCTGTTTGAAGTCTACAAAAATGGTAGGTCGGTTTACATATACCTTACTTTTGAAATAACCCCGAATAGAAAAGTCCATGGGATTTAAATCTAGCAACCTATTAGGCCATTCTTTGTGGCCACGTCGTCCAATCCAGCGATTGGAAAACGTTGAATTTAAAAAATTTCTAACGACTACAGCACAATGTAAACTTGCTCCATCCTGATAAAACCAAATGGTCGGATCTATTTGACCAGGATAATTGATATATGGAAATGTTGCGGTTAAAAATGGAACTACGTAGGTTTGCAACATCTTTAAATACCTTTCACTCGGCACAGTACCGTCAAAAAAATACGGTCCTACAATGGTATTCCTAACAAACCTAGCCCATACATTTATTTTTTGGGGATATTAGGTATAAACTTCGTCAAATATAATTTGACCTTTTTTAGAATTTCATGAATAGCACCATGACAGATATCATTGTTAGTTGATAAAGTTATAATTGAAAAATGGGGTTTTTCTTCAATTTCAAGTAATATATTTAATTAATTGTCAGCGAAAACAGTGGGTCTAACACTCTTGAGCTTATCTCCAACATTGCCAATATCATTAAAATTATGCAATATTTGGTTGCCATCGCTTTACTTATTGGTACTCGATAAGGATATTTTTTGTTTCAATTTAATATTGGCATCTCCGATGGTAACTACGAACTTACTGTCTAGTTGCTAAGGAATTTGACATGTCTCTACAGCTTAGTTAATTTTTGGCAATATACTGAGTACAGTCGTTACCACATTTTATTCTATTGGTTATCTTTAATAGATAAATAATCTGTATCGTACAACAATAGGCCACTCAATTCGAATATTTGTTGTAATTATGTTATTTTTTTGTCTTTAATATGAAATGATTTCTTTAATAATTTTTTTTGTAAAATAAATTTTGAATTAAATTATAAGAAATACGAGCACTGATTTCCTTTACACTCAGTGTACTGAAGTTTAAATTTGATGAGTTTGGTACGGTTATACTCAGAAAAATATGGGCTTCTAATTGTTTAGATAAAAATATTCCCTTTCTATTAAAAAAAATTATCGATGACGTCACATATGCTAAGAGAGTAGGGGTAAGAGTATTTTTTTTTTAAATGTCAAAAAAACAAAAACAAAAATCGACCTGTCAGAGCTTTTTAGGCTTTAGAGCTTTAACTTAATAAGAAAATAATTAAGTCATAAGATAATAGACCGTTTCCACATTTTACGAACACACTGTATAATAGAGAACACTGTTTGTATAATGGACGCAGACTAGATAATAATTTCGTACTTTTCACCTCGAGGTGAAAACACCTTTTTCACCTTTTTCGAGGTGAAAAGTACGAACTTTTAAGAAATATCATGCAGGGCAAAATTAAGGGCAAAAGAGGTGTGGGAAGAAGACAAATATCGTGGCTTCGTAATCTACGTGAATGGTTCGGGTGTAGTTCGATTGAACTTTTTAGGCGCGCTGCTAACAAAGTCGCAGTGGCCATTATGATTTCCAATCTCCGCTAGGAGTGGCACGAGAAGAAGAAGAAGATAATAATTTATATTTTAAGATATAGAAAGTTATTTGTTTGCATAACTAATTATAAGAAGAGACTTTTAAATCTTCAGCGCAATGCTTATTCTTGTTTTTATGAAAAGAGGCTTGGAATAAACTTTTAAACAGTCAATGAGAATTTCTTTGATAGTCGCCAATATTTCTAGAAAAGGCTTATAGAACAACAAAGTTTAAGATGGACCGTTGAGTTCTAAAGGATCATGAACAATTTAATTTAATTTTTAGTAGTCGTCATAGAAAGCCGCCAAAAATCTCCGCACTAATCAAAGAGGCGTAAAGTAGTTCTAAGTTCTTAGGGAGTTCCCCAATTCTGTAATATGTAAAAGATCCTACAGCGGTGGATTCCAAGAAGTTCAAGTAATCAAAAGAAAAACGACCGATAACTCTAAACTTACATTAAAGCCCGCATTTTCCAAAAAAACCAGGTCTCCCAGAATCAAAAAAATCTGACCTCATGGATTTGGTAAACAAAAATCATATCCCAAAGTAATACACAAACTTTTATCAAAATTTGTAAGCAGTTAGTTAAACCCATTTGTTTTTTACAAGGGTTTATTAATATTTATAAGCCATAATTTTTAGTTGATTTATGTTCCTTCTTCAGTATTTTTATTTTGTAGTTTCGTTATTTTAGGCGTAAATTCATTAAAATGTCTTAGCCAAAATATTTTATTAATGTTTCTTCTCCAATCTTTTTATTTGTAGTTTTCTTATTTTTGACAAGTTGGCATATTAAAATTATTTGTCCAAAACTGTATTTTAATAATGACAAGATCATCACATTTTTATTTGCACACTTGCATTTACGTGATAATAACGTCACAAAATGAAACATTTTTTAATATTTGGATCTTATTAACCCTTAAAATTAAAAATATATTTTTTTTTCAATTGATATTTAGACAAATTATAACTTTGTTACGACAAAGTTTATATAGAATATAGAGAAAAAGATAGAGAAGTGAAAAAACAAATAACACAGCAAAAGAATGAAGAATGGGAAAGAATCTGCTTAAATATTAGCATAGAATAGGAGGTACAAGAACTTCGGAGTCATGGAAAGTACTGAGAGAATTGAAACAAAACTCAAAAGAAAAAATTAAATTGGGAAATATACAGGACAAAGAATGGAAGGACTACTACAAGGAACTATTAACAGAACAAAGACCACAATTCATTGGAAAAGAAAACAGGCGAAGACGAAGCAGATTCCCACAACACGAAATAGAAATAACAGATAGGGAAATGAGAACGGCCATAAAAGCAATCAAAAATAAGAAAGCACTGGGACCTGGAGGCATCTCACCTGAGCTTATAAAATACGGATCAAAAAAATTACACCGGATGATACAATGGATATTTCAGAAAGCCATAAATGGAGAACAGCTCCCAAAGGAATGGACGGAGGCATATATGACATCCATATTTAAGAAAGGAGATAGAAAACGATGCGAAAACTACAGAGGAATAAGCGTAATATCATCAATAGGAAGATTATATGGGAAGATACTGCGAGAAAAGTCAGAGCAAGCGATAAAAGGCAAAATCGAGGAGGATCAGGCAGGCTTCACGGCAGGAAGATCATGCATAGACCACATATACACACTGAAACAACTGTTGGAAAAGAAAAAAGCAAAAAATAGAGATATACACTTGGCATTTGTGGACCTGAGAAAGGCGTATGACTCTGTACCAAGGTCAGAACTATGGGAGGCAATGTAAAAATTAGAAATACAGACGGAGCTCATAGAAGCTACAAAAGCTCTGTATAAAGAAAATAAAGTGTCCATTAAAATGGGAACAAGAATCATAGGAGAGTTCACCACAACAAAAGGGCTCCTGTAGGGTTGTTCCACATCTACAACCCTATTTAAAATATACTTAGAAAAAGCCTTGACTATATGGAAAAGAATATGCGAAGGCATGGGAGTAACGGTACGGAACGAATACCTATATACGTTAAGCTTTGCAGACGATCAGGTAGTGATTGCACAAGACCAAGACGACCTCAGCTACATGATGAAGAAACTACAAGAAGAATATACCAAGGCTGGCCTAGATATTAACCTCCCGAAAACAGAGTACCTATCTACAAGTGAAGAAGACATAGAAGATCTACAGATTGATGACAACGTAACAATCAAAGGAAAGGATAAATTCAAATGCCTGGGGTTTATAATCACGAAAAAGGCAACAACAGAGGAAAAAATTACACAAAGATTGGGACAAACAAGAACAGCAATCCGACAACTTAACTCAGTATGGTGGGATAGACACCTAAATATGAAGACAAAAACGCAGATTTATAAAACAGTAGTGCGAAGTATTATGACATATGGGGCTGAAAATTGGATCATAAACAAGAAAAACAGCAGTAAGATAGTAGCAACAGAGATGGAATGCCTGCGAAGATGCTGCAGAGTAACAAGAATGGATAGGAGAAGTAATGACGAAATAAAGCAAAGAACATCAATAGAAACAGACATACTAACATATAGAACAAAAAAGATTAAAGTGGTATGGACATGTAAGAAGAACTAGCGACAGCAGATGGATAAAGAGAATAACCGAATGGAGCCCCATAGGAAGGAGGAAAAGCGGACGACCCCGAAAATCCTGGAGGAACGAAGTAGACGACGCCATGAGTAAGAGAGGCCTAAACGATGGAGAATGGAACAACAGAGAGAGATGGAAACGGTTGAGAGAGGGAAGGCAGTGAATACTGTAGAATCCCTAAATATATATATATATATATATATATATATATATATATATATATATATATATATATATAACTTTGTCTAATGGTTTTAAACATTTTTTTCCATAAATTAAAAGTTTTTAAGCAACATCCAAACTTAAATTTGAATTTTCTCGAAAGTTAGTTTTTTGAGATTTGACATTGTTGCATTTGTAACAAAGCCTTTAAAAAATTATAAAGTAAAACTTATAAACATAAGTTAATAAAAAAACTATTTTATTATCATCAAATATTTTGATATTAAAATATTTATTATTTACTACTGAGTAATAAGACTTGGTGTTAATACACCAATTTAATAATATTTACCAAAGTATTAAATGCTTACACTTTCTTTATTTTTAGTGTTATCCACCAAATGTACAGCTCAGGAATTAGTTAAAATATTAAATGAACTATTTGCAAGATTTGATAAACTGGCAACTGTAAGTATTATTGATGTAACTTATATAAATAAAGAGCAAAAAGAACCATGTGTTTACCATTTACAAATATTTTTATTCAAAGAGTATGTAACTTAAGAAAATATTAAATATTATACTAGATATGCAATTAGGTATTTCAAAGATAGATTCATGCATTACTTGTTATAAATTATTTTTAAATTAAGCATAAAAACTCTAAGATTTCGATTTCAAACAAATTTTATCACTTTTTCTTTATATATTTTATAAGCTTAGACGTGATCACACTATAATAGGTTTTTATTTTTCTCTATTTACAGAATATTATTATTAATCATAACTGATTAAGTCTTATAATTTTAGATTGGTCCTTCTAATAATCCTTAAAATTGATGTATGATATTTTTTTTTCACTGCTAGGTACTTAATTAAAGCACCATTTCGAATGATTTTCCCGTTTTGAGCCTTTTATTAAGTCTTCTATTATTATCTCTACAGTCCAATTCGAGACTCTGAGATAGCGCGTAAACCTCTCCACTCGTTACGGTGTATAGCCATTCTCCTTCACGGTCAATTGATAAACCAAAATATCTTCTCATGGCTTTTTCGATCTGCCAATAGGTCCCTTCCCCTACATTCTTGCATTTAACAGTTTTTTCGGAAGCCTGTATTTTTCATCCTAAATACATGGCCTGCCCATTTAAGACGTTGTAGGTGAACATATTGAGATGCAGTTGGTTCTTTATAAATTTCAGCAGAATTGTATCTGATTCGCTACCTGTTGTTCTCATTTATAGTATACTAAACAGATCTAGGACCCTTAATAACAGGTAAGGGGCCAGGACCCCAATCTGTTATTGTTGAGATTTCTGACAATATAGTTTTTGCCCTTCTACTTTCAGTCGTCTTTTCTCCTATTGATATGTGTATGTCAGCGATCTATCTATTGTCAGACTTATCAAATAGAGTATTGTTTTTGTAAACATTTTAGAGGACATTCTGAGTCTAACCATTAATTTAAAGAAGACTCTAATAGACGTCAAACTATCAATTTCGTTAGAGCCTTTGCAGTGTTTGTGTTCACACCAAGTGTATGAAAAAGTATTCGGGTTTACATAAAGTGTAATAAAACACATTATGTGTGTTTTCTTTTGCTTTTGATGATCCAACGAAAACTGTAAAACTATATATCTACCAATGTGAGAATAATAGGTTTTCTGATCTGGTATTTTAGGTAATATCTGGTTGTTCTGACAATCATAAGACATAGGTAACCAAAACATCTTCACCTAGTATTTGAAAAAATTCTTTAGCTTCAAGGCTGTACACCCGCTTTTGTTGCATAAACATTTATCTCTCACTTTCACTTTTTGCAAATTTTATTTGTTGTAATCAGCGAGAACATGCATCAACTGCTTGAGCTCCAGATCCAGTATTATAGTGCTTATTTATATAAGAAGAAAGACGGTTTTACTTTGAAACCAACTTGAGTTATACAATCTCCATAACTTATTGATACGTAAATCGCTAGCCAAATATTGTCTTTACTCTGAGATAGCGCG
>NW_027312687.1:0-26912 GCF_040954645.1 Diabrotica undecimpunctata | reverse complement strand
CGCGCTATCTCAGAGTATATTTTTAGTACCTTTCTTGAGAATACTAGGATAAAATCAATTTTACATACTTTAAAAGATCTTAAAATGTAACGCAGTGTACATATTTTTGTATCATTATTATAAGCAACAGTTGAAAATTCATGTAAAAATGGATGTACCCATATGGACCCACTAGGCGGTTATGTAGTCAAAACTTATATTTTTATAATTTTAGTGAACACAATCGGAAGCTTTAGATTTGGCATATAAAGAAGATGATGTAACAGACTTTTTTTGAACCGCCTAAAGTAGAATCAAACCTATAAGCAAGTTATGATAACGATTTGCAGATATGTTAAAAAAGTCATTCATAGAGCATTTTGTCCCAGAAGAAAATATAGCTTACAATAAATCAATGATACGCTACTTTGAGTATCATGGATGTAAACGGGTGTAAGGTATGGTGTATGACTATACTTTATAGTAAATTTTTAATAAACTTTGGAGTATATCAGGGAAAGAATCCTAGATCTAATGAAGAATATCAAAAATATTTCGAAAAAACTAGAGCTCCCATGGTACAAATGCAGTAATCGATAAAAGCATTAAGCGACAAAGGATATAGAATTCCAAGAAATTGTCCTCTTTGTTTCAAAAAGACGATGAAAAAGAGGGTACAAGGGGAATATTGTTCGACATTAAATAAGAAAATTGGTATTTAATACGTTCGTTGGAGGGGCAACAAAGTTGTAGTAGCCATGGTTTTTAAAAAGGGTCAGCCTAGAAAATATTATCTAGGACTAGGGGACCACAATAGATCCTAAAAGGTCGTAGTGGAATAGGCCAAAAGGTCACCTCTCTAAATATATCTAAATCTACCTATTCAGCCGGTCAAAACTGTAGAAAGATATTCTAAAAAAGATAGCAAGACTATATAAGTACCTATACAGCGTTCCACGTTAAGAAAATAACATTGCGGAGATAGGGCCATGTATTTTTTATGGACGATAGAAGCGCAGCGATGCCACGATGAACACAAGCACGATTCGGGGTGTATAATTTGTATTTTCGTTTTCACAGACATGAATTAAATAATTGTTTTTTAACGTAATTGACCAAAAGTGTCCATTCGAAACAAGAGATGAAAAGTAGGGATGACTTTAATTATAGTAACGACAGTTTATTTGTTTTTCGGTAAGAATATCATATACCATGAATCATAGAAATCAGTAGAAAATATTGCTTAGTTAAATCATTCACTTTGCCGGCTATTACAGATTTAAAAGCAAATAAACGGACACGCGCTATCTCAGAGTTCTAATTACTAATTGCAACTTAAAATAATACGGTGTGCGTATGTAAGCGATTTTATGTCGTTCTCTGAGACTACATAATGATAATAAGGCTTTGTGATTCTTTAGTTGTTATTCTGACTTTACAGTTAAATGTTAATTGAAAATGGAAAAATATATCGACAATCTAGTAAACCGCATGCCTGAGAGTTTTGGCAACACTGATCTCCATAAGCCTAATGTTATTTTCTTAACGTGAAACGCTCTATAGGTCATAATCTTCTTTCGCAGTATAATAACAGCATGGAAGGAACTGATCTCATGAACAGTAATATATCTTGGTAAGATATAAAGAGCAATATTTCTATTAACGAAAATATATAGGTAATTTTTTTAGTTATCGGGTTGACATACATCAAAATAATGGTACTGGACAATATTTATGTACCTCATCGACGCAGCTCCCCAAAATGCTTGGACTTAAACAAAATGTAATATTGGGCTTTATTTTTTCTGTTTTAAACTATTTTGTAAAAATGGGACAAATTAATGAATTTTTCCATATGTGATTTGGCTAAACCTCATATTAGACCTCATATTAGACCACCTTTTTTTTTTCAAAAAAGAAAGAAATTTTTATTTCGGCTTAAATTTAAGAAAAATAACTTTTTTTCATACAGTTTTAAATAAAATTATTGCATATAAAAACAAGTTTCTTTTCTCGACGCTAAATGATAAACAAGTTCAAGCTAGAAAATATATTATTCCAGCGGATAGGTTAGTTCTATCAAACTTATGCCCTTCAATCCCCCATGGTATTCTTATTAAAGCAGGGGTTTAAATTGGGTAGTGATGCGCATAATATGACGCTGTATCCTGTTAGCGTCACTAGCCTCTCCTACTCAATTCCGACTCTCACCACCACGCGGTGAACCCTGGTAACCTGAGCAACTCTGTGGAAGATTGTGGTAACCAACCCCAGTAGAAAGCAATCAGGGCAGACAAGAGCGGGAGAAATGGTCCTTTGAAGATAAGGATGTTGGGCAAACGGTTAATGACCTCTTCCCTTAAAAAACTTATTGTTATGAAAGCACAAAAAATAAAAGTAGGACTGTTTAATTGACAACGACCTAGCAAACGACAAACAACGATTTACGGATATTCACATGGAACGTACGAACCCTTGATGCCTTAGGCACTCTTAAATTACTAACACAAGAACTGGATAAAATGAAAGCCGATGTAATAGCGATTCAAGAGATCAGATGGACTGGTTCAGGAATTATCGAGAGAAAAGACTATAATATATGCTATAGCAAACATAGCATCCGACAGGAGTTTGGCAGTGGTTTTATAGTTAGTAAAAAAGCAAAGCAATTAGTCCTTAACTTTAAACCCATGAACAAAAGTAAATGTTTTTTACGTCTTAAAGGAAAATTTAATTAAAGCTTACTTAGTGTACACGCACCCACAGAAGAAAAGGAAGACGACGAAAAAGATGAATTCTACGAGACCTTAGACAAAGAATATGATCGATGTCCACGTAATGACGTAAAAATAATTGCTGGGGACCGTAAAAATTGACAAAGAGCAGTTTTTTCAGGATGAAAGAGCTGAGATTTGTAAGTACTCAGATAACTGAGTAATATTTGTAGGATGTGAGAGCTTGCATGAAGAGTCAAATGATAACGGGTTGAGACTAATAAACTTTGCAACCAATAAAAACGTGATAATAGGAAAAACAAGATTTCCTCATAAAATAATACACGAAGAAACATGGAAATCATCTAACAACGAAACCGTTAAACAGATAGATCACATCCTAATAGATGCAAGGCATTTTTCCGACCTCATGTATGTCAGAAGCTACCGAGGTCTAAACATTGATAGTGACCACTTTCTTGTAATGGCAAAAATCAGAGGAAGCATTTCAAATCTAAAGAAGAATAAACATATAAAACAAGACAGAATTAATGTTGATAATTTGAAGAAAGGTAATCCTTTTGGATAAATTTTTAAACATATATTTTAATTAAAATATACCATCATACACTTTATCTTTACGTTTTTGTAAGTTTTTTTAAACTATGGAATACAGCCAACCGCTGGGATTTTCCTCTTTCATTTTGTTCTTAATAAAATTCTCCAAGACTAATAGTCACAAAGAAGTAGTGACCATAGTATTGTCAGAGTGTCCACTGAGATATCAAATTATATAATAAGAAGAATACTTACGCTAAACACACCCACAAAATAAGACAGCAATTTCAAGGGTCTGAAGATATACCAGATATTACCACAGACAAGATGGATTTTTTTTTTACTTTAAAATACTCGCTTTAACTACTTGGGTCGTTAGCGACATTAGTTAAAGAGTGGACGACCTAAGTGATCTAAGGCCAAAATATAAATTCTGTTTTTTCTTCAATCAATATCATCTATGTTCCTACGCCAATGTCCTCCTACGAGATCCACGTGCCAACTTTACTCTAGTTGTTGCAAACGAAGTTCAAAGATGGAGCCGCCTGTAAGTCCGGCATCATGATCTTTGTTAATTGATCTAAGTTTCAGTATACAGGTCGACGTGTTGTCATTAAAATCGATTGTTATTGTCTACATATTTGTATTTTAAAGTAAATACAATGGATTTTGGTGCGTTTGGTGATAAAAAGAAAACGAAATAAACAAGAAAATAATAGAACGAAGCTAGATTGAGTGGAAAACCCTATGTTACACATAAATGTAAACTGCAAAAGCCTGGAAGAGTCATTTTAAAAAATTAGTACATTTACTACAACAGATATTTCACTTGAAATTTTAGGCTGCACGAGAGTCTAACTTCTAAATAGCTATCGGTGCTATTCGATATTACAACCTAAAACTTTTTTTATTGTTACTTTGGCTTGTTGATATATTATCATGCGACTTTTCTATTTTTTGTAGTGACGTGGTTGGTATGAAAATAAAGCTTTTCGACTTTTATCATAACCTTGAACTCAAAGAACAGGGCAGTTTTCTTATGGGATTATTGCAAGTTTTACCAGTCCAACCAAGATAGTGTACCGTAGCTTTTGCTATTCCAGAGGGCAAAACAACGGGAAGATTAAAAAAAAAACATTTTTGGAAATATTTGCTATCAGTCCACAAAAGATTACTACGTAGTTTATTAGGCGTAAAAAGGAGGGGCATACAACCTTCAAGGATAAACGTGGTGGTCTTTAAAAAATTTAAGTACACTCTTCATGATAGACAGTTGGTACAAGATCACATTAGCTTCCCGAGTGACGAGAGATACTACAGTTAATCAAAAAGTAAAAAATAATATCTTAGTCCGGAACTCAATGTTATTAAGCTATTCAACGATTTTAAAATTAAACATCCTGACCACAACACACAAATTCTACAGGAGAGTTTTTCTAAAGTATTTTCTGAATAAAATCATGAATGTGTTGCTTGTGTGAGTCCATTTCAAAAGGTAAAAGAAATAATAAGTTAGACTTACTCACAATCAATTTAATTTAACTAATCGGACGACCGGTTTCGCTTTCTATAATATGCAAAGCATCTTCAGGTCACGATACAAAGTTAAAATGCTGAAAATAATAATCCCATATTAAATTGTTGTCTAATAAAGATAAAAACAAAGATAAAAAACATAGGTAGGTGATATAAATTATATAAATTACAGTAATTATGCCAATATTACATGTCTGTGGTTTTATAAATGAATAAAAAGTTTAAGCAGACAAGGTACGACCCACAAATTGGTAACATAGTCTATTAAACTGTAATGAATTAATAAATAAACCAATAAATAAACATTACTTACATGCCGGTACTCTATTAGTTGATGGTTGAAAGAACATGCTTCAAACTGTTTGTTCAAACTGTTTAAATAGTTTGAACCATGTTCTTTCAACCATCAACTAATAGAGTACCGGCATGTAAGTAATGTTTATTTATTGGTTTATTTATTAATTCATTACAGTTTAATAGACTATGTTACCAATTTGTGGGTCGTACCTTGTCTGCTTAAACTTTTTATTCATTTATAAAACCACAGACATGTAATATTGGCATAATTACTGTAATTTATATAATTTATATCACCTACCTATGTTTTTTATCTTTGTTTTTATCTTTATTAGACAACACCCTAATATGGGATTATTATTTTCAGCATTTTAACTTTGTATCGTGACCTGAAGATGCTTTGCATATTATAGAAAGTGAAACCGGTCGTCCGATTAGTTAAATTAAATTGATTGTGAGTAAGTCTAACTTATTATTTCTTTTACCTTTTATTTTCTGAATCTTTATTTTAGAAGACCTAGAGTTGATATCTATAAGTAGCGATACCTGTCCCATTGCCATGAATCTACAAAAAGTGTTTTTGCTTCTAAAATTGACGCATAGTAGTATGTACTACAGCCGTTAATTGTCATGCTACAATTTTGGAATGTTTATTTTGTTATACATTTTTTTAGGAGCCAGTGGACATTGTGATATTATCGATCATGAATTTTTAGAGTTCTGTTATAGCCTCTTATCTACAGCTTCTCATCGTTATATATGAAAGAATGTACTTTTTCTATTTCTAAAAAATATCATCACAATGTATATGTCGTAGGCAATCGGTGTAATACGTCATACCGTGAAAAGCCTAGTCATTCCAGGTACTGCCGGCAAACGTTGTATTACAATCATTATTACATACTTTGTTTGACTGAAATTATGCGCCATTTCACGGACTGCCGTCTACGCTTTAGGCGAACGGTGTTACAGTCCGAATGATTTAAGGTTAGGTTTAAGTTATTTTTAACTCATTTATTTCATTATAATGCCACGGCTTTTTGGCGTCTTTGTTCGCTTGATAATATTGGTTTACTTTTTCATAAAATACACTCTTGTGGATATCCATATTTATATAGTAATAAACATTTGCAACGAGATATGTGGTAAAATCTTAATTAGACGACTGAATTGACTAAACATACAACCGTCAGACGCTGCAAAGTAATAAGGAAAGTAATACAGCGTTTGCCGGCAATACGTGTAATGACTAGGCTTTTCACGGAATGACGTGTTACACCTATTGTCTGCGACATATAGATGCATCTAAACATTGTATTACTCAAGCATCGAGTTTACGTGTGACGAAAGAGGAGCCAGGAACTTCTATTGTACAAGAAAAAATTCGGTGACTAATGGAATGGAACACAATTCGGATTTCGTGATGCTCTGGGAACACGGGAGGCCCTTTTTGCTGTACAGGTGCTATTTCACAGATGCAGGGATGTGAATTGTGATATATACGTATGCTTTATAGATTACCAGAAGGCATTTGACAGAGTAAAACATGACAAATTAATGACTCTAATGCAAGAAATTGGAATTGACAACAAAGATCTTAGAATTATCAGAAACATTTACTACAATCAAACGGCCAAAATCAAAATAGAAGACCAGTTAACTGATAAAATTGCAATAGAACGTGGAGTACGACAGGGCTGTATTTTGTCTCCATTGTTGTTCAATATTTATTCTGAATGGGTATTTAAGGAAGCTTTAGACGGTTGTGCGAAAGGAATACTAATAAACGGTGAATGGTTGAATAACATTAGATATGCAGATGACACTATAGTTTTTGCCGATAATCTGAATGACTTACAGATATTAACAAATCGCATAACAGAAGTCAGCAACAGATACGGACTAGCTCTTAACATAAAGAAAACCAAATTTATGACAATTAGTATAAAACCAATACTAAACGCTCAACTTACAATTAACCAACAGAATATCGAAAGAGTCGAGCAATATACATATCTAGGCACCAATTTAAATAGCCAATGGGACCACTCAACAGAAATTAAACAGCGAATAATAAAAGCAAAAGCATCATTCGTTAGAATAAGAACTATTTTCAACAGTCGAGACATATCATTAAAAACAAAATGCCGTCTATTGAACTGCTACATATTCACAGTTCTGCTCTACGGAATGGAAGCATGGACACTAACTGTTGCATCTATGAATCGGCTCGAAGCTTTCGAAATGTGGTGTTATAGGCGCATCTTACGTATATCCTGGGTTGACAGAGTTACTAATGTGGAGGTCCTCCGTAGAATGGGGAAAGAATGTGAAATTCTCATGACCGTCAAAACTAAAAAGTTGGAATATCTAGGTCATGTAATGAGAAATCAAGAACGTTACGGCCTTCTCCAGCTGATTCTCCAAGGGAAAGTAAATGGTAAGAGAGGACCGGGAAGAAGACGCATTTCCTGGCTTCAAAATTTGCGAAAGTGGTATAACACGACTACCACTGAACTGTTCCGCGCTGCAATAAGCAAAGTGAAGATAGCCGTGATGATCGCCAACGTCCGGAACGGATAGGCACTTTAAGAAGAAGAATGGAATGGGAGAAGTGTATTGAAAAAAGGTGTGACTATCCAATAGTTAAAGTCGGCAGAGTTCACTACTTATTTATATATTATTTTTTACAAATATATTATATTTTATATACACGTTAGACTTTTCAAGTTTTCTTTTGATTTCTGGTAATTTTTAATTTTGGCACTTAGGATTATTTTAGCTCGACCACTCTTCAGTTATTACATTATATTAGATTATATAAAGATGGTATCTTTATAACTAACTTTTAATATTTAAATGTTCACCCAATACTCTTTTTAAAATCACTGGAAATATTGTTATTTTATGCGTAAAATTAGTAATCATTTTTCTTTACAAGATCTCTAGGCCGAAAATAAAGCACATTCTAAGGCAAAATGGCTTGGCAAGAACAATATCATTCGAATTCTCACTCTTAACTATAGTCTACTTAACAGATTGTATATCCTTTTCCACATAAATTTTGCAAATTATACTATAATCAATAAATTCATATAATATTAGTCAGACCAAATCAAAGTCGAGAAATTTTGACTTGATGAGCACTTTTTAGATTTACTAGGCGCCACGGTTTCACTGGCGATTTAATTCCTTTTAATTTAAATTTCGATAAATCCCACTTTTTCTTTAACAAACTCTTTTTTATTTCTGGATATAGTCTTTGACACTATTGTAGCATGGCCGTTATTGGTAGCTTTTCTCTGCTTGGAGGTCTGCTTTTTCACTAACGAGAGACAATATGGAACATGTAATTAAAAAACTGATTAAACAGCAAGGTCCTTGGTTTTGATGAAATACTAACGAAATAATTACGATTAGTAACTATTAACAACTTACGAAATACTAACCACAAAAATCGAAAAGAATTATGATTTAACAAAAAATACAACATTATGCCTTTACTTGCATAGTCAAAAAAATCTTTACAACTTCCAAATAACTCCAGTACAATTATCCGACTACATTCACTACATAATATAAAAACTTTTCAAATATACTTTCTAACTAGGTAGGCAATACATAACAATATTATTGTAATTAACACCGTTAACATCATCTATATACTCGTATTGACCATTTAAATGTGTTGTGTTTAAATCATTGTGCGTCAATATTCCCTGTATTATGCAAAGGTCATCCACTGTTATGAAATTAAAGGAAAAATGTTAAAGTGAGGGGATACTTGTAAGTTAACGTTCCGAAACTCATTCATCTTCCTAGTCTTATCCAGTCAAGTTGAGTGAAGGAACGATGGGATTGCTTTCTGGAAAATGAGAATAGATTTTTTAGAGCATTTATGGGATCTTGAGATAAATTGATGTGGTGGTTATTCATATCCATGAATTGGTTCATTTTATATATTTGTATGTTTATTTAAAGTGTCATATGTAAAATTAGGCCGTCTTTTATAAATATATATAATATATATATATACGTATACATATATATATATATATAATATATATATATATATATATATATATATATATAAGCGAGAGATAATATATAGATTAACTATATATATATCTATCTATATATATATAAATATATATATATATTATATATATATATATATATAATTAAGGATCACTCAGAAGAGTGGTGGGTTTTTCCGGCAAAAGGTGGAGAAAAAGACAAAGTTGATTGCTACTTCATCTATTTATTGAAGACGTTTCGCTTTCCTTAATCAGAAAGCATCATCAGTTCATCTAAAAAGAACAATATGAAAAAACCACACAAGCATGGAATAGTTGTTACATGTGTTACCTTAAAAAGATATGTAGCAGTCAGTGATATTAAAAGTTGTAAAGACACTTAAGTAAATGGACATTATACGATTACGATGTATAAAACAATAAATTGAACTAAATAAGTTAACAGATTTGTTCAATCTAAGCACAGCAAAAAGAACATGTGGTATTGTTTTTTTTTTATATAAAAATGTATAAGTAAAAAAACAATGAAAAAGAGAATGAAGAACCTAAAGAAAATCATAGAGGCCCACTTCCAACAATACAGCAATATATATGAATTAATTTTTTACTTTAGGTAGCAATCCTTATATTAATTAAATATTGAAATTCAATTAAATTAATGTATAATGAAATTACCGACTCGTGGCTCTTGAATGCTGCCGGTAAAATGGTGTTTTATTAAGACAAACACGCCACCAACGTAAAAAGGACAGTAAAACTTTGAGGTCATTAATTATGACAGAACAACAAGGTGATAATAACCAACCCTAATAATAGAGCGGTTTATTTAAATGCTAAGATGAGTTTGGGTGACAACCTGCTTGTAAGGAACCAATAATGAAAGGAAAGGTGGTTAATAACACCAAATTTCCCTCATTGATCGGCTAAGAAAAAACAAACAAAAGTGAGGTGCAAACCAAAAACTCATATATAAATCGTCAACGTTGTGGCTGGTTAATCAGCCACAGGTGAAGATCAATTATAATTTCCAACAGTCCAAGGTTCATACACTTGGAGCTGCAAATGAAAAAAGGATTCTCATGAATCACATCAATATATAACTGTAATGAACTATTTTATTAAAAACAGTTAATACAAATCTGTGTATATGCAACACGAGACTAGGTCAAAAGTAAGTGCAAGTTGCATAAGTGTAAGCTAATATAAGTAAGAAATATTTCTTATATTCTATTTTATATTTAAATTTATTTTATATGATTAACATATTTGTGGTGAATATGCAACGAGTGACTATGTAAGAGTTACATAAGTTTAAGTTAATATAAGTAAAAAAATATTTCTTTGGTTTTATTTATTTAAATTTATTTAAAATGTTTATATGTATTTAATTAGTTAATAAGAAAATATGGGTAAACCTGTACACCTAAATTGACAATGATAAAGTAAATAGCTTATTAAGCCTAATTCTGCAATATTAAAGCATGATATATTTGGCTCAAGTTACTGATGTCCTGTTCTTTTATTAAGAGCAATTCGGGTGTTTAAGTATTGAACACATATCCAAAAACTGTCGTTTTGACGAGATTACGTCTGTGCCAAGAATCTTAACTTCATTAAAGTCTATCTTATGCTTGGTATCAATAGCATGATGGGCAAGAGCACAAGTATGTTTCGATAAATTAATGTCACTACGATGTGTAGTAAGGCGCCCTTTCAATGATCTCCCAGTCTGACCGATATAACATAAGTCACACTCTAGCACAGGGTATGTGATAAATGGTATTAACTTGTTCCAGAAGGGACAAGGGTGTTTTAGTTTTTAAAACAAAATTCTAACAGTCTTAGCATTCTTAACAGCGATTTTCATCAGGTATGTGTTTTTGTTTATAAAGTTTAATAAGTTTCTCAGTAAATTAAGGATAGTAAGGTAAAGGTTAGGTAGGTAAAATAAGTGCACAATACGGACTCAGACTAAATATCACAAAAACCAAATGGATGTTAGTTAGAAGCAAAACACAACAACCACCACAGCAACTGATAATTAGACAATGAAAGAATTGAACACGTGGATTCGTACATCTACTTGGGAACAACAGTTAACTCAAATTGGGATCAAGCAAAGGAATACGTATAAGAGTAGAAGACAGGCAAGAGCATCGTTCACTAGCATGAAGCTAATTTTCACCTCTAAAAGCCTCCCACTCCTACCTCTCAAAATTCGACTTCTTGAAATGTTATAGTATTCCCCGGTTTTGTTATATGGAATGGAGGCGTGGAACAATGACCGCAACAATGATGAAAAAAGAAGAGAGAGGCCTTCGAAATGTGGGCCTTACCGACGTATATTACGTATATCCTGGACTGAGCACAGTGACCAACGAAGAGGTACTACGCGCGGATAGGTAAAGAGAGAGAGGTAGGAATAAGTATAAAGAAAAGAAAGTTGGGAATACTTGGGTCACGTTATGAGACATAATAAATATAGAGTACTACAACTGATCATTCAAGGGAAAATAGACAGCAGAAGGAGTCCAGGGAGGAGAAGGACACTCGTGCGCTCGCAAAACCTTGCGGCAAATGGATCGGATTGTCATCTGCTGAACTATCAGAATCTGCCGTAAACAAAAGTCAGAATAGCTATGTTGATTGCCAACGTTCGGAACGGACAAGGCACATGAAGAAGAAGAAGGTAAAGGTGAATAATGAGTTGGAGGAGTCCCAAGATCAGTATCAGGCAGAACAATGCTATTAATTGAATTATTAGATATTATTCTAAGTTGGTCACCATTGGGGTATGTCATCTAAGAGGAACCATAGCTTGTGAGTAAAGGTATTTATTAATGAGAGAGGATGGGTAGAAATTCTCAATCAGAATACCTCTCTTAGTAATTGAAGTGATTCCTCTTCGATTAATCGGATGTGTCAATCTATTAGCCGACAGCTTAAAGCTTTAATTAAGTTTAGTTTATATATTTGAAAAAATGACCACAAATATGGTATGTTGAGAAACCTATTTGGAGTCCATCGAGTTTCCTATACCAACTTGTGGTTAAGGTTTTATCTCCCATTCTAAATGACACGCATGTCTAAGAAGGGAATACTATTGGTGATGGGGTCCTCAAGTTCAGCAGTGAACTGTAAGTGAGGATCAAACTCATTAAGATAGACAAGGTGGCCTGAATCTTGTCTGGGGGTGAGGCTAATAATAAAATCATCCACATACCACTCTTAATAAAAGGGATTTGAAAATCAAAAAGACCCAAACGGTCAGATACCAAATCATCCAGTACAAAGTTAACTAGGATAGGTGAGATTGAGGAACCCATAGGTGTGGCAAATATTTGAAGATAATATTTGTCATCAAAGACCAAGAAATTAGGTGTCAAATACTAGTTGCAACAGTTCTGGAAATACATCCCATGAACAGGACAGTTAGGTTGAATGGAGTTACAATGATTCTTAAGGAGGTGATAACACTAGATAGAGGTGTGTTAGTGAAAAGAGACACTACATCAAAACTCACTAAAATGTATCCTTGTGGAAGTTTGAAGTTGTTGATAAATTCATCAAAGTGAAAAGAATCAACAATATTAAAGTTATTATTGCGTATTATATGATTTAGATAAGATGTCCGTTAGAAATTTAGAAATATTAATATTTGGTGAATTAATGGATGATACAATAGGTCTCATGCTCAGCGTTGGCTTATGTATTTTTGGTAGACAATAAAATCTGGGAGCATATCCATCATAATTATGTAAATATTTAGCAAGTGGTTGATCTATGATCTTTAAGTTTTTTAAGTGAGTTATAAATTTATTTATTTTATTAGTGAATTTAGAACAAGGGTTGGTAGAAAGATGTATACATATATATATATATATATATATATATATATATATATATATATATATATATATATATATATATTTCAAATTATTTTCCACCGTACTGTGTTAAATATTGATTTATAGTATCAGCAATCGGTCTGTAGGAAATAAAACTCTATTTGTTCTATGTCCTAATATTTCTTTACGATTTTGTGACTTCTTCATGAGACAACTGTAAATATAGAATAATTATTATATGTAAACAAAGTGAATATTTCAATACTTCCGACTATAAAAGTAAAAATTTTAATTTTGTTAACATATCTAGGTAAATAGAGTTATGGTAACCGATATATTCTATAGAGTGAATTCTTTTTGTACAATTTTTAGTGAATAAGTTTAAATAAACAATTATTATGCCAGTATTAATCATATTATATGGTGGAAAGATGGAATTAATAGTAGAGAATTGAGAAAGAATCAGGAACGTGGTAAATTGATCTTTAAAATGTAATTGATGGTACGTAGTCAGTTATTGTAATACTGATATTTTAGAAATGAAATAAAATTATAGGTAGAGTTACTAAAAGATTATCGAGTTTGTTTTTAAAGGTTAAGATCTATCATATCATTATATTGTTTAGTATGTTGCAGTGGATATTACTTAGATGGTTGGTGTCTGTCTTATAATTATTGATAGATTCAGTAGTTCTATTAATGTGTACTTTATAGGAAAAGTCGATTTTTATAATTATTAAGTTTTTCCAAGATTTTTACATTATTAAAGTTAAAGTTATGTCCTGTCTTCAAGAGGTGGTCCACTCTAAGGCACAAGAATTTTTTCGTATGTTACAGTCACTTTTGTGTTAAGTGACGTGTTGTTTAAGCCACTGTTGGCTTTGACGAATAGAATAACTTGGACATTGACTGCAATTTATTCGCTAAATTATATTACTCATTAGTGAATTTGAAGTTTTAACCTCACTGATTCAGTTATATGTGAAAAACACGAATAAACAAAAAGCACTCTAACATAGAATGTGTTGATAGTAGTTACTTAAAACTTACATACCTACAAGTATACGGAATATTTCCAAAGAAAAAGAACTAACTCACTACTCTGTCCATCCAATGACATTACAGCCCAAATCGGCCTTGGCCTCCTTCAACAGGCTTCTTCATTCATTTCGATTTAATCAATCTCAACTATGGATGTTTCGTCAATAGGTCTGGAACTAAATAAATCTTAAATTCACTAATTACAGTACACAACATGGCTATTTGTCTATGTCTTGGAGCATTTTGTTCTCTTCCGGCAGAAAGTCTTTACTGTGAAGCTAATGAACCTCCTCTATGGCTTAGGCGAGAAAACCTTTCTTTTCTCCTCTGCTGCTGCAATTTCTTTCAATCCGTTTAATCCAGTATATCATTTAATTACATCATCACACCAACCCTATAACAACCCTCCATGTAACTTAATTATATATTCTATTCCCAGTCTTCTGCAACTGTTCTTAAAAGATATAAATTTTTCTAAAACCTGAACTCTACCATTCTCCAATAATTCCTATTGGACCAACATACTCCCACATCATAATATTTTCCTTAACAAATTTAACAAGGAAGATACCAGTATTAATACATTAATAATTCTCTTTTTAGTATTTATAAACAAAAATAAATATAACATGGTTCTTTACACTGACGCGTCAAAGACTATAACCACTGTACAACAGCCTATCGAACTCTCTAAAATTTCTTCTTGTTGTAGTACCCATACTGGTGAAGTACTAGCTATCTCACATGCTTTCAAATATGCCCAACAATATCCAAATATACACATAGCCATATGCTCTGACTCACCTATCTCATTCATGCTACACTCCATTCGTGGTAACGAAAAAGCTGATTGCCTTGCCAAAAAAGCCACATCATCCACGGACACCATTATCAATATACAAATTTGCAACGATCTCAAAGCTAGACTGAAGAAGCTTAATCTATCCACCTGGCAGATCCACTGGAATAATGTTATTTTAGCGCTACATGAAATTAAACCCTCAGTGAACCTTTTTACCTATTATTATATTTTCACCAATTTATCTCGAAAAAATATGGCAATTATATGGAGATTCCGTATAGGACATACCCGTCTAACTCATGGCTACCTGATGACATCATCTCCACAACTAAAATGTGAGCACTGCAACACGACTCTTCGAATCACGCATATACTTATCGAATGCCCTTTTTATGCTAAAATACGCCCACAGCTCAATATTATTACTAACTTCAAAGGGGTTCTAAACAGCACAGACCAAATCAACAAGGTTATCAAATTTCTCGAGAAAAGTCAACTGCTCAACAAAATATAAATGTTATGTTACAAGTTTTTATTATTTTCTCTTTATGTTAAATGTTTACAACATTATTTTGTAATGATATTACCAAGTAAATCGTAACTCGTGCTAATGACCATAAATGACAGATGCACGTCAATTTAAATAAAACAAAATATCCAAGCTTTATTATCAAGATATTACATTGTTATTATATTTTTTCAATTTCTGGTCTTCTTTGCATGCAGATGACTACTTTAAATTCGATACTTTATCGACGCTTTCCGCTCTCATTTACTTTAGAGTAAAGCCCTATTTTCCCGAAAAGTGCCATAAATTTGCAAAAAGAGAAGTGAGGTGCATTGTTCGAGAATATTTCTGTTGAAGCTTTTATCCCAACCTATATAGGAACTGCAGCAAATGCTTGAGAGTCTTAAAACACTTTTTAAGATCTAAAGCAGAGAGAAGAGCGCAAATTGAAAATTAATAATAAATTATAATCATTAAAGCTGAAAGCCCATTATGCTCTTTAAAATATATGAAATAAAATTATAAAAGTATTATTTTTTGTTCTTATAAAAATTTGAAATAAATGAAATTTGCTGTTTAATGAAAATGTTCTGTTGTATGTGCCCTAATAAGTAAATATAAAGAAAATAAAAACATATTTAAAAAAGTAATTTACACAAATGAAATTATTAAATTAGAGAACTACATAAGCAATAAAATAAACAAAAAAATGTGTATAGTTTGAGGTACTGTAGACTAGGGCCAAGCATCATACTATGTTTTCTGTATTTCTAAAATTTAAATAATATATTTAAAACTAAATAAAATAATTTTATTAATTGTAAAAGTTCGACATTATATTTATATGAAATTTTATAAAACGTGAAGTGTATAGAATAAAAATTAAAGCCCGATATTATAATGACAACCTAAAATAATGTACACTTTAGACTCAAGCACAGTATATTGCTTAAAAAGAATCAGTAGGTTCACTCTCGCATTTTCACGGTTCCAATTTTGAATCCACTCCTAGGTCCGTACCGGTCCGTGCGCAATAGATTTGGCGAAAAATGCTGCTGTTGCAAGATTTAACATATTTCATTAGTTTCAAAGAATATTCCAAAATTATAATAAAATAATTATAAAAATTCTTCGAAATGTGGAAAATAAATTTCATAAATGGTAAAATTCTTCACATACCCACTATACACACTTCTAAAGTTTGAAAAATCATATTGCCTAATTGACTTAATCTATTTAAATAATTAATCATAAGTATCTATCGTGTTTGTCAAAGTGAAATAGATTTGTACTAAGTAGTACTTGTAAAGAATTTCTACGTCCTTGGAGATCAATATATCACTGTTCCAGAAGTATAAACACATAATTGTAAAATTTTGAAAAATGACTTTATTATGTTGGAGGGGTTAAAACTGTATTTTCTATATATTTTTAAATCATCATAACTGTACTTACGGAATCACCGGTCATGGCGAAATTCGTAAGTAAAATTACGACGATTTACAAATATGTTGAAAATGCAGTTTTGATCCCTCCGACACAATAAAGTCATTTTTCAAAATTTTACAGTTATATCATTATACTTCCGGAACAACGATATATGCTATCACTTTTCCATCGTTGTCTGGAAGTGGAATCTGATTTTATCTTTCAAAATTATGATTTGACTGTTACTGTTCCTGTCTGTGAGTATCTTAGCTGGGTGTAACATATGTTCTATTATTTTATATTCTGCAAGAATTTGAGTATTACCTTATTTGCAGAAACTATTTAACAGGCCTCCCAAAACCCAGCTTTGGTTTGATTCGTCATGCTTTAGTCTCAAAAAAAAACTTAAGCTATGTAAAAAACATAATTTTCTTGAACCTTTTAAAAAAGAGTATTAAATAGCTGAGAAGATATATCGCATGTCAGGATTCGATCAATTAATTTTGTACTCAGCCTGAGGCCTTTTTTAAGTCAATAAATCAAAATTTTTCTTAAGGAAAATCTATTTTTATCCATAGTGCCCTATCATATCTTGTATGTCGCTATACGTTCATTAATATTGAACACACTGTTTATCTTCCCTATCTACCCTTTTAGTAGTCGCCTTGTTTATTTTTTCTATCTGAATATATTCGTTATATCCTCCCCTTTCATTTGCTATGTCGCATGTTAGGATTCAATCAGTTGTTTATTTTGTACTCAACCTGAGGCATTTTTTAAGTCAAAAAATCAAAATTTGTGTTATGGTAAATCTATTTTTATCCATAGTGCCCTATCCTATCTCGTATGTCGCTATACGTTTATTAATATTGAAAATACTGTGTAGTGCCCTTTCATTTAACGCATTTTTCTGCCTCAACAGCATTTTTACAGCTTTTACTTAATTATATTTAATTTTGGTAGATGTTAGTAGTTCAGATTTCTTTCCTAGGTGGCGTAGTTACCTTACTGGACAAACAGTTTGACATCTTAGCTTTTTATATCGATAGATTCTTCCAATTGTAAATGTATGTAAAAATTTGAGTTTAACTAACTACGTTGTGAACGTAGTGATTCTACAGTGGGATATTTAGGCTATATTTATGACATTTTTTCATTTCATTATTTTGTTATTAATAAGTTGTGATTGTGGAAATATATATATATATATATATATATATATATATATATATATATATATATATATATTTATATATTCCAACTTGTATTCATAGTTCGCTACTTGTGTTTTTATAATATAATCTTGTTTTTATTATAACTGCTATCGTAAAATTGAAATCCTCAAAATATAATTTATAATTCGAATGTATTATTATTTTTCCATCTATAGAAATTAGTTTCCTCATTAGCTCTTTGTTTTATGAGATTTCTCACCAGTAACAGTGAATACAGCGTGATTTTCTAATGAATACAAAAAATTAAATATTCGATTAATTCAAACTGATGGATTCAACATAATACATTTTGAAGGATAATCAGTAATCATTATCTGGGAAACTATCGATAATTGTCGAAAACGTTAAATTAAGGAAAGTATTCATTATTCCGAAAATCTCATTAAATTTTAGGTCGCCACAAGTCACACTTTTCCTATTTATTTTCGAGCAGTGTATTAAAAATTATATTGAGCAGTGTAACAAAAACTGGAATTTATCTGCGCGTGGATCTCATGCGCGTGAAAAAAATGGAACATGAAGAACAAAGGACTGGCGGCAGAGTGAACCTACTGATTCTTTTTAAGCAATATACTCTGACTCAAGTACACTTAAGTGTCACAACAGGATTCAAGGACTAGCACAATTGTGTCATACAGTAGCACACAGATAACTAGCACAATTGTGATAATGAAACCAATTTGAGAAAAATGAAACTAAATTTATTGAATAAAATTATTTGCAATGAAATTGAACAAAACAGTTTTGTTTGTCACTTAAACAAAGGTAAACATCACACTTACTACACCTTATTCTTGATCTACTTTGACAGGTTTCTAGACGGCATGACTAGGATTTTTTTGATTTTCATGAACAGGCCAATGATCAAACCCACGACCCATACCTTTTGTCACGACAGGGCATTGAAGCGTACTTAACCCTTTTGATACTGGAATCTTCTGTGGTATCTTAATTGTCTCTTTCTGGTCTTCTGGTTTTTGTTCCACAGATCAAAAATTCACCCAAATTTAATCGAAATTGTAGCAGGTCCAAGATATCTTTTGTTTTGTATTTATTGTTTTTAGAATCTTTTCGATATTCCATCCAGCTGTTAACGATGGATAAATCAAATAAGTGAAGGATATTTTCAAAAGTCCATTTACGAGTTTTAAAAAAGGTTCTGTAACATTCAATCCTTTGATCGCATACATCGACACCTCCCATCTTTTCATTATATATGTTAACAACTTTTGGACAAGTTACTTCGACATTTTTTATTTTCTTGTTTGTCCCATCTCTTGACGTTTGGTAAAGGTTTTACTCCAAAAGTCGTGAAAGCCATACTTACTGATTTATTATCTTTCCACTTTGTCAATCATACCGTATTCTTCTGACTGACCTCTTTTCATTTATTTGTCTTTTTTAAATACACATCCCTTTATTCTGTTTGGCATAATTGTTCCCGTTCCTTCTATTTTCAGTTTAAGCAATTTATCAAATAATGACAAAGTCGAAAAATATCTATCAAATGAGATGCAACTTTCTGCAGGTAAGGTTTCTACTAGGTGAAGAACGACCGACGGTCCTAAAACGAGTTCTTTATTTTTCAGCGGAGTCAGAGAGCCTTGGTAAATTTCAAAATCAAGTACTGTGCCACAAGATGTCGTCAAAACAAAATTTTTTAGGCCAACAGGTCTCGGCTTATTTTTTACAAATTGTCGTATTGGACATCGACCCAAAAAGGGTATCATTTGTTCATCAATTGAAAAGGACGTCCCACGTAATCTCAGAATTTCTAGACGTCTTTTTCTTACTTTATCTATCATCGGCTGAATTCTCCAAAGGCGAGTTTGTTGTTTTATCTCTTAAGCTACCGATAAATTATCTACAACGTGAAAGTTTGTTCGTAATTTGTAAAATCTGTCTTGACTCATTACATCAGCTATGATTGGTAGTCGGTAGTTTACACTCCAGTAAGGGTGTATTCTGGGAAATTTAAAACATCCGATAACCGCATGCGTACCAAAAAATTGTTTGATTTCTTCGGGAGAAATATCTGGTTTTATTTCCTTGTCAGTCTCTTGCAAATAGTATTGCAAAGTTAGTGTTGCACCCATTTTAAAAAAATCATCATCTAAATATTGACTGAAATAACCAAATGGACTCAAAAAGTCGTTGATATCATCAGTCCCATTGGATTTTTCCGAAATATTCTTGTTTGCGAATAAATCTTTGGTCCATTTCATGCCTACGGAAGGTATATTTTTGCTCGTAGAAGGTTCAGGATTTTCCTCTTCGATGTTATTTTCCTCATCAGACACTTAATCAACAATGTTTGGCTCAAAATAATCATCATCATAGTCGCTTCTATCTCTAAATCGGACCCACATTCATCTATCAGTTCATAAATTTTATCCGAATTACGCGCTATCTCAGAGTAAGTTAACTCTTCTTGTATCTCCTGCAACAAAGAACATAGCTGATTCTGTCTGTTTTTTTTTTATTTTTACTGTGTTAACTCCCGAACCCCACAATTGTGATCTAGCGCCAAAAGTAACTCATAAGAACATAACCTTTAATACATTTAATTATTTTTGTACGAAACTTAGTGAAACTAAACCTATTCAAAGCACTAATACCCATCAAACATGTTTTAAACTAATTCTTAGTAATACTTACTATTTTTTACAGTACACACAAGTCTAAATTATTACGAAATACATCCGTTCATACTCTAATCATATCAAAGAATGAGAAAGGAGACGAACGGTACCGATTCAGCGTGACTACTCGCACCTAGCACAGTCATGTGGTGCGGGAGCGATTCATGAAAATTTGATTTTAAGCTTAATACCTACAGCTCTTTTCATTATTAAAAGTAAACTTAAACAGGCCATTCACGTTCCGACTTTTAGTCCGACTAGTGGTCCAACTTCTGCAGTTGGATTTAAAATCGGACCGTGAGTGGGCTGGTTGGATTAGTTGGACAACTAGTGGTACGAGTCAGAACATCTAGACGGACGACTTGAAGGTCCGACTTCCGACTTGCGACGAAGTGGGAGCGTGAATGGTGAAGTTGGAAGTCGGATCACAGGTCGGATCGCAAATTTCCTTATTCAGTTCACCTTCAGCACCTGTTACGTATGAGATTTCTATGAATTACTTTACACAAAGAGCCCTAGTTCACAAATATTGAATAGAAAATAAACTTTCAATTGTACGTAAATTACCTCTATTAAAATACACGATTCTTCATCATCATCTACTTTTTGTTAGAGCAAATCATTTTCCTTTCTGTAGATCTATTTCGGACACTCCCACTCATATATAATTTCCAACACTCCGGATTGGCTACAGCAGAATTATCAACAAACATCGAAAATAAATCATAGTTGTACTGAAATTAGAAGTAACTATTTCTTTATATTATTCAGAAGTTATTGTCTTCTGACATCTTATGCAAATTTACTATTTTAGTTGGAAATAAGCCTGAATATTAGTTAAAAATTAAGTTTATTTGACGTTTTGACTTCAACTTCAGAATATTTTGATAACGATTTCCGAAGTGGAAGTCCAAACGTCAAATACATTTAGTTTATATCTCATATTGTGGCATATTCCCAATAATCCCCCAAATTATATTTTGCGTAGTGTTTACTCAATAAATTTTTTAGTTAAGCGATTTACACCATCTTTCGTGAAACCAAATTAAAACTGAAGTTGGACCGATAGTTAGATAGCAAGTCGGAGCGTGAGTGGAGACGAATATCCAGCTAGTAGTCCTACTAAGGGGGACCGCAAGTCGGAACGTGAATGCCCAGCATTAGGTGTTTAAAGTAGTAGGTTCGTAATTGTGTTTCTTTCAATTTTGCTTTATGTTTGTCGAAATAACCGAAATATATATATATATATATATATATATATATATATATATATATATATATATATATATATATATATATATATATATATGTATATATATACATAGCAACAATATATGTATATATATATATATATATATATATATATATATATATATATATAATTTATTTATTAATGTGTAATAGCATACACCATGACTTCTGGATTTGAAATATTAAGTTATAAATTGACTATATAATTTTTATCATATTTCATAAGATATATGCACGTCACGAACTAACTTGACGTGTTTATGCGACAAGATCTTTTCCTAGTAGTAAGGCGTTGCGATATGTGTTTGATCAATCAAACTTTATCCAATACTTAGAGAATTTCACATATTACACGGATCTTTTGAAAATCAAATTAAAAAAATCTGAAGTATTTTTAACCATTAATCTCTATTATCCTTTAGTACACATATCAATGTCAGTTTAAAAGTAATTTCGTAGCATTTCCCATCCCTTAGTATTCAGAAAAACGTCCTAAGCTCTGGACAAAAACAAAATACTAATTGTTGTTCGAAAAGCCCGCTATTGAAAGAGGACATTAAAAAGTACCTACCCCAGAGAGCTGTGTGAGACGCCTATTAATGTGTCCACGATAAAAGCGGCCCAAAAGAACGACTGGACGTGAAAGGATGAAAGAGGAATGCGAGCATTGAAAAAGGCAACAAAAAAACCATTACAATACTCATAACAAGTCTGATACGTCACGATATAAAAGCAACAATTGAATTTATGGTAGAAACAGCCTTAATTATCTCTTTTTATCTTTGGAGACTCATTAAATTTGCAGCTTTGTTTTGCGTATGTTTATTTTCAATTTACCGGCAAGTGTATTAACTGTAGCCACTTATTGTGAACCGTTTAGTATGTTATTATATATATATATATATATATATATATATATATATATATATATATATATATATATATATATATATATATATATATATATATATGTATTAAAAAAATGTAATGTTACTTTAAATAAGATACTTTGTAATATAGTAAGACATCCATATAGTTTTGTCAAAAGTTGCAACACTTTATTTTTAGTAAAATTTAATATCACATATTTTAGATTCTAAGCATATATATATACATATATATATATATATATATATATATATATATATATATATATATATATATATATATATATATATATATATTATATATATATATATATATATATATATATATATATATATATATATATATATTTAAAATTTATAGTTTTGTCATTAAGATGTTGTAAACAAGCATTGTAATATTGTTGATGTTGTATCAAAGAAATATTTAGTAATTGGTAATGGTAAATGCAAGATCTACTGATTTTGACAAAGGAATGGATTTTTCGGACCCTGTAAGGTTTTTAAAAATGGAAGACGAAAAGGAGAAGCGTAGGCAAGAAGAGAAAAAGCTTAGATGAGAAGAGGTAGAGAAACGTAGGTAAGAAGAGAAAGAGTAAAAGGAGAAGCGTAGGCAAGAAAAGGCAGAGATAAAAGAGAAGCGTGGACAAGAAGAGGAAGAGAACCTTAGAAAAGTAGAGCTACAACTCATGAACAGTTGATCTGAAATTCATGAGATAGGGGTAAGTCAAATC
Organism: Diabrotica undecimpunctata; assembly: GCF_040954645.1. Taxonomy (NCBI): domain Eukaryota; kingdom Metazoa; phylum Arthropoda; class Insecta; order Coleoptera; family Chrysomelidae; genus Diabrotica; species Diabrotica undecimpunctata. The sequence continues at coordinate 3,418 of NW_027312687.1, read as the reverse complement.
ACTACTAGAATAAATAAATCAGATGAACAACATTTTGATTTATAAAATAAAATAATAGATCAATAAAACAAATTAAAAACCGATTTAGAAAATAAAATAAACCAAAAACAAAACGATTCAGAAAAAAAATACTATAAGAACAAAACGATTTAAAAAATGATTTAGAAAATAAAATAGTACAACATCAAAATGATTTTAAATTTAATTTAAAAAGACAAATAGTTGAATCAGAAGGAAAAATAATACCCAAACTTCATTATCTAATACTATTTTTATAAGTAATATCAAATCTAAACAAATAGCTTTATTATACTCCATAGTTGAACCAGACACCATTAGACCTAGCAAAATTTTAAAACCATCCACATTCAATGATCAAAGAGCATGAGAAACTTATCGTTTTCAATTCTAAGCTGCAGCTAAAACAAATAACTGCAAAAGAAATGGCAGCTTTATTAGTAGTGTCACTTCCTTCGAAGAAAGGCAGCAATGGTCTTGCAATTTCTTTCCTAGGATGTACCCAGTTATACCTCTCTCATTTAAGCTTTAGAGATTAGATATGGCCAGCAACATCTAAAGCGTGTTTTCCAAAGTTTGCTGAAAGTTCGATATCAAAAGCCTGCAAGAACATGAAGCCGATATTAAAAGATTATTGCATTTGGTGTACCCTCTGGCACATAAAGATTTTTTTAAACAAACTGAAGTGTGAAGTACCTACTAATTTCAGCCCAGGTGTATGAAGCAGTGAAAATCATTTTAAGATCTAGCCCAAATTTAAAAAAATAAGATTTCAAGAAAAAAAAAGTCAAAAGCGCAGATAACCAACAACTAACTTGATCACAGATATTAGGCATACTGCAGAATCTTCAAAAAAAATCTCAAAATCAAAACAAAAGATGTTTTAATTGAGAAAGAATATGGCATTTGCAAAATAATTGTTAAAGCCGATCACAAGCAAGGACAGAAGAACCAAATAATAATAAGAAGACCATCATATAGCCCTACTAGAAATACTAGTAGATATATGTCTCCGAGAAACGATTTACCTTAAGTGCCACAGAAGTTAAAAATTTATTCTAGAATCTAAAGTTCTGATGAAAAAAAAACACTGAAAACTTTCGTTTTCAACACTTCCACAAATTTTTATTATAAATTATTATCTCTTTACTGGGCTCAAAGGGAATTTTTGTATCTTTCCAATGGTTTATTATATTGGAAATGAGAAAGAACCGATGCAGTACGTATAGTTTAATAGGTGGTACTGCCATAATTACATGTCAAAAGTGTGTTACAAGAACTTCATAGAAGCCTTTCAGCCATGCAAATTTGGTGGCAAAAGAACAGTAGTCAGAGTTAGAGACAAGATTTTACTGGATCATTTGTCGCCAAATATAGAAGATTGGTGAAAGAAATGCGATTTATGTAACAGTAAAAAGGCCCTAGAACAAGAATTCGTGGTAAAATGACACACTAACTTTTCGGAGACTGTTTTAAACGACTTTCAGTGGATATTCTTGGTCAACTTACGATGACAGAGAAAGAAAATAAGTACTTATTGTCGCAATGGACTATTTTTCAAAATTGCCTGAAATTGTACCCCTTTTAATCAAGAAGCGACTACAGTAGCGGAGGTATTTTTTACACACGTCGTATTAAGACATGGAGTTCCTGCAAAGTTACATTCTGATCAAGGATGAAATTTTGAATCAGAATTATAGAAAGAATTTTATTTTGTTTTCAGTTTCATTTTTAATGCCATCTACGTATACTTAAGTGTTTTTTACTTAATTTTTTATTTTACAGAAACTTTTACAGACTTTTTTGTTACAGAATTTTGTTTATTTTAAACAGTATTAACCGCTACCTGCAGGTAGCGGCTGGTACTGTTACGCGTGTAGCTATTCTATTACGGTTCTCAGGACAGACTACTTTAGGTCTAAAGAAACTTACTTTTAAGCCAGCTTCTGTTTCGCTCGTAAGCTCTCCCTGGAAAAAACATGGCACAATCCTGTACTATATCTCTCGACCTCGACCGTAAGGTCCGTACCTATTCCTGACGGAGGGCAGCAGCGACCAACTGTACTAAGATAAGGCGCATAGGAGATGATCTTAGACCGTCTCATTATAAAATTTTCAAAAGGTGAGCTATATGGCAGAATGGTTGTCATATTGCGATGCAGTACGGCATAGAAATCAATGCTATTATCAATTCTAAGAAAATTATGCACGATATCCATCAGCATGCCTCGGATGTTATTGTGCAATCCGGGTGACAACCAGCGCTATCTTGAGTCCGGTTGTAAAGGAGAGGTGAATGGAAATATGGCAAAGAGAATATCACAACACGGAGAATATGCCACCAGGAACAAAGATGCCGGTCCCGAACCTAAGAAATTGGCTTGACGTGGTCACAGGCGACTGGATTATTTCAACGCAGGTGTTCACCGGACACAGGTGTTTTAAGTTCTACCTCTCTAGTTTCAAAAAGCTAATATGAATAAATTCCTTATGAATAAATTCCTGTACAACAGACAACTCGGATACTATGATACATACGATGTTGGAGTGCAACGGATGGATCGTAAAGGTAGCAGATTGGAAAGAGGGATCGGTGTGAATTTTGAAACAGTGAGAGAAATGATTAAGAGAATTAATAAAAATAAAACTGGTTGGACTAGTGTATAAATTTACATCCGTACAGTAGTCAAAAAGAAAGAAGAGAAACAAAGACAGCTCGACCAAAGGCAAAGGTAAAAGAAAAAGATGTTGCAAGTTAAAGTTATAGAAAATACGTTTTGATACGAGGCGAACAAGTGAGTCAGACTGTGGGAAAGCACGACTGAGAGTGATGTCGTTTTAGGAGCAATAAAGGTCTTTTACGCGCTATCTGGAATGGGCTTCTTTTAAAAAAGGCTCTTGCGCTTCTAAAGCACTGGATGACAGAGAAGGGTCTGTTCTAACAGGTAGGCGTTCGGCGTAGAGTCGGAGATGAGAGGGCGTTTTAAAGTATCTTGTTTTAAAGTAAAGTAAGAAATTATCGCCGGGACTACAAAGAATAAATCCTGCACGAAGGTCAGTCTGACGGCGTCCTGGACAGATATGCCTTTGAAAGATTTCAGAATGTTTCTTTATAAAGACAAAAATGAAAACGTATTTTTTGCCCAGAAAATTTTTGAGAAAATACCTACTTTATTGCTAATTAGGTTGAACAATAATTTGGGTGTTCCCACCATAACTAAATAGTAAATTCATTATTATAATTATAAGCTAAAATTGCGTAGTTTGAGATAAAAAAAGACTTAAATAGTGGATCTCTGTAATTATAAGCAAAAAATTGTTTGCTTAAATCACAATATTTATCATATTATTTGGTATTTATTTGCACGTGTTATTAATAAACAACTCTGAGATAGCGCGT
>NW_027312686.1:0-26920 GCF_040954645.1 Diabrotica undecimpunctata | reverse complement strand
CGCGCTATCTCAGAGTGTAAATGTAACTAAAGAAACATGTATTTTATACTTAATCCTAAGTAAACTTAATTATTAAACTGGTCCATCTGTGATCGATATTACCCACATTCGTTTCATTTTAAAGCAGTAATTGGTTAACTGACTGAACTAAATGTCCATATTATAAGTTTCAAATTCGTAAAAGCTATAGCAAACAGTCTATAACAATTTTGTCTTAAGTAGTCGATATTCACAACAACACAGAAAACAACACAGAAACATGGAACACATTTAAAGATCTTACCTTGAAAGTAATAGAAAAATATTCAACAACGTTACACAGACACAAAAAACAACAATGGATGACTGATGAAATTCTGGAATTAATGAAGCAATTAAGGAAACTGAAAGGTAACAAGACAGAATATAAGGAAAAACAGAAACTAATTAAACAAAAAATAAAGGTGGCTAAAGAAAAATGGATGGAGGATAAATGCAAGGAAGTAGAAAAGTTGAATGAAAAACATGATACGTTTAATATGTATCATGTTTTTCATTTATTTAAAAAAGTTGGAGAAGTAGCTGGTCTTTATCATAAGAAAACTCCACATACTATAACCGATTCGTCGGGAAAAATGATAATAGACGAACATGAAATTCGAACAACCTGGTGTAATTATATAAATGAACTGTATAATGATGATAGACCCGAAGAACTGGAGACTTTAGTTGAAGGTGAAGGACCAGAAATACTAAAATCAGAAATACTGCATGCTATAAAGTTAACAAAGAACAAGAAAGCCGTTGGCCCTGATAACATACCGACAGAGATGTTAAAGCTTATAAATGAAGAAAACATTGGAATACTGGACAAGCTTTTGAATGATGTTTATTCGACTGGTGATATCCCTGAACACTACCAAAAAAACAACGTCCGAAAAACTGTAGCGATTATAGAATGATAAGCCTTATGAGCCACACTTTGAAAATATTTCTACGCATCATCCACAGTAGAATCAGAGATAAATGTGAAGAAGACCAGGATAAAACACAATTTGGCTTCAGAAATGGACTGGGAACTCGGGACGCCCCCTTTGCACTAAATGTATTACTGCAGAAATGTCGAGATCAAAGGAAAGACGTCTTTGCTGTATTTATTGACTATGAAAAGGCCTTTGATCGAGTACAGCATCACAAATTAATTACAATATTAAAAGATAAAGGAGTTGATAGTCAAGACATACGATTATTAGAAAAGTTATACTAGCGTCAAACAGCGACAGCTTGCATAAACGGAAAATAAACAGAAATATGTAAAATACAAAGAGGTGTCAGGCAGGGTTGTATACTATCCCCACTGTTGTTTAATTTATATTCAGATAGAATATTTAAAGAAGCGCTGCATAATTGGAATGGGGCGTGAAAGTTAATGGAATTCTGATTCAGATTCAGATTCTGATTCAGATATGCAGACGATGCAGTTATTTTAAGTGATGACATCAATGAATTACAATGCCTTTTAAATGTCATTGATACAGTGGGAAGAGAGTTTGGCCTAAACGTAAACTGTTCAAAAACAAAACACATGGTGTTTAGCCGTTTAGCACATCAAGATGCACGATTATATGTTGATGGTCATATATTTCAAAGAGTGTCCAGTTTTAATTATCTTGATTGCCATATTACTGAACAACTAGTTCCAGATCAAGAGATAAAACGTAGAATCGAGATAGCCCGCACGACATTTTTAAAAATGAAGTCATTCTTCTGTAATGATAACTTGCAACTTCAACTTCGAAAGCGCATGGTTAAATGCTACATTTGGTCAGTCTTCTTATACGGTGTCGAAGAATGGACATTAAAAATATCCACCATTAATCGTCTGGAGGCCTTTGAAATGTGGCTGCACAGACGTATACTAAAAATTCCATGGACGGCTATGCTGACAAATGTGGCAGTCCTTGAAAGAGCAAATGCTGCTCGCGAGCTGCTATTTTGGGCTAGAAAGATTGCCTATTTTAGACACGTAGTAAGGGGAGACCGATATAATATTCTTTAACTTATTATGATGGGTAAAATCGAAGAACGCAGAGGAATTGGTAGAAAGCAGGCCTCTTGTTTGAAGAATATCAGGGAGTGGACAGGAATGAGGAAAGCTGAGCAACTCTTTAGAATAGCTCAAGACAGAGACAGTTTCTCCATGTTAATCGCCAACGTCAAGGGGACTTGATAGGGCACGTTAAGAAGAAGAGTCGATATTCCCGCATCTTCCCCTAGTTCCTGTGTATATTTGATAACTCTTTTCTTTGGTTGTAGATCACGTTCCTTCGTATCTGTCATCGTGTATTAATTTTTTTTATGTTTTTATTGATTTTTTATGTTATATAATATGTATTTATTAACCCATTGTTTAAAATTTTTTATCAGTTTCCTAAATATTCGTATGTATAAATTCACATACTCTTTTTTCGTCATCATAATCTGATCATCTGCAAAATAAAAGACGATACAGAAAATTGTCATCCGTTTTCACCCCTAGCACTTTATATTTGATTTTTCAGTCTTTTAGGGCTTCATATTTATAGATAATAATAATAAAAACAGCGGATTCTTAAAAGCTCTAAACTGGCTGATCTTCCAACATAAAAATATTATCAAGGCACAAACCGTTACACAAGAGTTTCAGATTTCATGAGAAACTTTTGTATAAATAAAAAAATTACGTTAATAAAAATGTAAAAAGAAACAAAATAACCTACACAAAATATTTTGTATCAACCATATTTACACGTATTTACATCGAAAACGATTGTCAATGAGATGAGCATCTGTCAAAATATGTTTAAAAACTGGAATTTGAAAACTTCACTCGTATTTTTAAAATTTATGCTGTGATATGAATTTTATATTCTATATAATAATAATAAATATAAAAGTTCTAAACGATAAAATTCATGCAGTTTCTGCGGCACTCACTCCTACGCTACATGTAATAACCCAATGACCTGATTTAAATCGATACAGTAATTTCAGCTGAAATTCAGTTTATATGCATAGGGCGTCAAATGAAAAGCCTTGGGATAAATGCAATACGGCAAATTTTCATACTCATTATTACAATCATGACTTTTATGCGTTCTATGCAATCAGTATATGATTATATGTTTTATATAAAAAGGTCGAAATCGCTGAGTATCATCATTAAATCTAATACCAACAATCAACAACAACACTTTTCAAAAATGTTCAAAATAATTGTTCTAGTTAGCTTGTTCGCAATTGCAGCAGTTGAATCCAGTGGTGTGTTACTTAGTGCTCCATTAGCCAGTAGCTATAGTTACAGAAGCGACCTAATCAGTAGACCCGTTCTAGCTGCTTACACTGCTCCAGTTGTAGCTGCTCCTGTTCTTCAGAAAGTCGTCGCCGCTCCTGTGGCTACCAGCTACACATCGAGGGTTGATGCCATAAGGAGTCCATTAGTAGCTGCGTACGCTGCTGCAGTTCATCCATGGTAATCCTATTTTTATATAATGTTATTGACTGAAGTTGTACCATAGTATCAAAATAAAAGTAATGGAAAAATTTAAGTTTTATTATATTTTATATATTTTGATCCATAGTTGTAATATTGGGAGACTTTCTCAACCAGTCCTTTTTTTAATCCCATTTGTCAAATACTTCATCCGAGTAGTATTTTGATAATCTTCTCAAGAGTGTTTTTGTTTATTTTTATACACTATTAGATACAGATTTAAAACATATGGCTTTTACTCTGTCTCTAAGAATAGTTGTGACAAAACGTGTACCTAATGCCATCCCCTCTTTCGGAACACACACATACACCCTCTAAGAGAAAAACTGATTCATCCCAAATAGCTATGAATCAAAAAAATACAACTCTGGGGGACAGAAGAACTTCCATGAAACTTTTACTTATTCATTTATTTTTAGTCCGTCTTATTTTCTCTTTAAATCGATTATTTATTTCTGATATTCTCTAGTATTATTTTTTCAATTTCTTCTTTCTTCAATCATCACCAGAATTTTCTCTGTCGTCCAAGTTTTCGTTGCTTGTATTCTTTTGACACCAAAACATTTTGTGAAGCTTTATGTACAGTACTTTTAATGTTTTCCCATTGTTTTTCTACGTTTTCTTTTTCATTTTTGCTGATGTTTAGTTAGGTTGGGTATCTGCCGTATATATTATGTATAGATATGGGGACAGCACCGATCCCTGTGGCACTCTAGCCTCCGACCTCAAACAGGGTTGGCCCTATCCAAAATCTTAACCTACTGTTAGCTAAATACGACTAAAGTAGACATGTCATCGCCTCAATATTATCATATTGACTTTTATCTAGCAAGATCTTATGTTAGTTTCTGTCAAATACCTAACTAACGTCTAAAAAGGTGGCGGCTGTATATTTATTTTTATGGACCCTTTTGTGATGTATTCTGGTAATCGCAGTATGTGAAGTTTGCATGCATGTTTAAAATTAAATTCAAACTGTGCTTCAGGGATTGTTCCAGTAGCTTCTGATTGTTCCTGCTATTTTACTTATTTTCAGCTACCAAGCTACAGTTTTAAGTAAATAATAATATATCGTCTTTATAATTTGTATATTATCCTCAATAAAATATTTAAGAAAGCTAAAATATAAACAATCTTAGAATGATGATAACGCATGGACCAGTAGATGAAGTACATATTTTTTGAATAGATTTAATTTGAGTTATATATAAAGTATAAAACACTGTCAAACTTATATAGACTAAAAGTAATATACTAAGCCAGAATTTCTATAATTACATTTCCTGCTAGATAAATCCGAAAATCTCTCTCCCAAAGAATTCGCAAATGAGATTTGAAAATGATAGTTTTCGACGCGAGCTACTAATGCTCTAAAGACAGCAAGTACCCAAACTCTTGTGTTCGAGTTCCGTAAAATCTTATGGCAAACATTTATCAATTTTCAGTTAAGCAGTGCATTAAAGTTGGCGGCTGTCGTACACACACACAAAGCTGAGAAGCTGAAAGTTCTGCTTATTTATTGGGAAAGTGAATTTTGGTAATTTTCTGAAGTATTGTGCTATTTTATACCAATTTGGTTTAACGATCGCTGTTTGCAAATGGGTGCAGTACGTTAAAATTTATTTTGTTACATATTTATGTTTTATTTATACTACATTTCAATATAATATATATATATATATATATATATATATATATATATATATATATTATATTGTATAAATATAATATATAATATTATATATTAAATAGTTAACCAATAGCCCCTTTTATTGACTCCAACCCATCAAAAACATTTATATATTTTTTCCAAACGAGTCACAAGTACTTCTTTTTTCTTACTCTCATATATATATATATATATATATATATATATATATATATATATATATATATATATATATATATATATATATATATAGGGAAGAGTGTTCCACAGTGGATCATTTTGTTTTCAAATGACATTTTTTTTAGAAAAATTAGATTTTTGTATAATTTGTTTGTAATATCGCAAATATTAGACATTACTTGTCGTTATAGCAGCGATTGGTTTGAATGACCTAATAATGTTACCTATCTTTTATTATTTTTTTATTACCATGTCATTTGTTCCATATTTGGGGCACACTGAAACTATCGGTGGGGTACAATGAAACACTTTCTAAACAAAAATATGTTTAATGTAAAATAGGTAGTATCATACTACTACATAAGTTTTACTCACTAAATGAACTAAATGAACTTATTAATAGATATATTTTACCGAACGTCATGATTATTAAAATTTATTTCAAAACTCATGTAGGCATTTTGTCTTGACGTTGAGCCAGAAAGAATCGGTTGAGGTAAAAGTATTTTAATATCTTCTAACCGAACAACTGAAATATCTGGATTTGTAGGAAAAAAGAATTTGCCAGTTACTTTTGAGCTTTTCTTCATAAAGGAAATTTTAAATTCATATTCTTCCAAAACGTTCAATATTTTCCCAACAAAGTAAATCAAATTCTTGGTCGTAAACTGTACCAAAACGAAGTTATTTTTAGTTGGAGGTCTGGTTAATTGCTCAGTAAGATAGATCTGGAATTGGATTTTCCGGTGTCCAATCGCTTTTACTTGATGATTCCTGCCATTCTTGTTCTTCGTCATCATCATCATCTGTAATTTTTCTTGTCACCTTTTTAACAGCTGTTTGGTTTACTTTTTTTCTACTCAATTCCCTTTTAGCTAAGTTCGTCCTTTTCAGGAGTGTCAGTCGCAATAATTGTTTTTCCTTGCCTTCTAGATTTCTGAATCTTTCTTTTTTGTGCCTTTGGAAATCCTCAAAAGATTTGTGGAGAAAAAAAAGAAGATTTATTATTGGTTTTGTATTTTCTGCTGGCGTTTCATCAGTTCCCTCGATGCCTTGCTGTTTTTCTGTTTCTTGCTCAGGCTGTTGAATATCTGTTGGTTCAGAATGATTTTCTGGTCTGTCTGTTACAGCCGACATGAGGAAATCGTCACCTGAAAATATTTCTGGATCATAAGGGAAGATGCCAGTTTTCTTAAATCCTGAACTGATGTTCGTAGGTGTCATTGATCTTTCATGCGCAACTTTAACAAAAATTCCGACATTAAAAATATTTACTGGAATACCAGGGTGATTAAGAAGCCAACCTTGCAAGGCATTGTTATAATGCGCCTTGAACGATGAAAATACTGCTACATCTAAGGGCTGCATTTTGTTTGAGCAGTGTGGAGGTAGTGTCAATATTGTGACCCCATTCGACTTTGCAAGATCCAAGGTTTCCATTGACAAATGGCTTTCGTGATTATCCATGATGAGAAGGCTGGGGTTGTTACAAGAACTAGAAGAATATTTTATAAAATGTTCCATTACTTGCGGAAATAATTCCCTGTTCATCCATCCAAAAGAAGTAGCCAATCCCAACGTACCAGCTGGAGCATCTTGTATCATCATTTCCTTAAAATAAACTCTGGGAAATACCATGGCCGGAGGTAAGACATAACCACCAGCACAAATGATACTGCAGGTTGTTACAAGAACCCCTCTTTCCCCACTAGTACATTGAGAGACCTGTTTCATACCTTTTTTGGCAAGAATTTTAGGAGGAGCATGAACTGTGGTGGTTCCAGTTTCGTCTAAATTAAAGACTCTACTGCCATCACTAAAACGAGACTCACGCTTAAGAACTGCTTCAAGATTTTTGAAAACAGTTTAAACATTGTGCCTGTTAAACGCAGTAGAACGGGATAAACTACAAGCTTCTGGTTTTCGACAACTTAATTCTGGATGCCTTTTCCTGAAGCCAAAATTCCACTCTCTACCTGCAATTTTTTATTCTTTCCACTTATTAGGGATTTCCTTATTGTTTTTATTGTTGACTCAAACGCAAGCTTGCGGCATTCCAGTGGAGTAAGTCCATAGCACATCTTTGCATAGGTCAAAATATAGTCAACTAAGGTTTTCTCTTCCACAAGTGTCCACAAGTGTTCCCGATGATGAGTTAAATAACTCGGAACACGTGTAGAGCAATGGTGAAGTTCCGATTGAAATGAAATGCATATATATATATATATATATATATATATATATATATATATATACAGATCATGACATTGTTTTATTGACCATACAACACAATGGCAATCGCTGTGACATGTTACACGTTTCCACCTCTATATTCATTTCACAGTAGGTACGAATTGTCGTAATTGTCATATTGACAATAAAAATTTCAAACGAAGTTCTGAAAGAATAAACAAGAAATTAATAAAATGCCTATTACGTCGTATACTGTTCAAGAAAAAGTGCAACTTGTAATATGGTACTTTCAGGGTCATTCGATATGCGAAGTAATTGATTGATTTATTGTTGCCTTCGAAAATAGACCCTCACCAAGTGTTACAACAGTTCAAAATACCATTAAACATTTTCAAACTCCAGGATGTCTAAACAGTTGTAAAAAGTCTTATAAAAGGTAATGAACCACGTGTTAGATCTGTCAATGACTAGCGTCAAAACATGGATATTAATATTTGTGCTTTTGTGGAAGCTAGTGAATGCTGCAATAGTGTACAAATTGCTAGGGAAGTTAACGTGAATGCTTGAACTGTCCAGCGAGTTCTCAAAAGGAATGGGTATCACTGTTTTAAGATACAACCAACACAAGAACTGTCTTCGGAAGATAACTTTAGGCGGATGGAGTTTTGTGAATTATTGTTAGATAAACAGAATGAAAACGTACACTTTTTAAAAATATTTTATTTTCTGACGAATCTTCAATTTCATTACATAAAAAACACAATCCATCCATTGCAAGGTATTATTCTCGGAAAAATAAGCACCTCAGTGTTGCAGTGCGAACGCAGCATCCGCAACATTTCATTGTTTGGACTTTGATGTTAGGCGACAATATTGTCGGTCCATTTTTTATCGATGGAAACCTAACCTGGCCCAAATATTTAAAACTTTTACAGAATGAGATCATTCCGGCGGTTCGACGCCTTCCCGATAATTTCGGGAGGTTTATTTCCAACAGGATCGGTGTTCGGCTCACAACTCTAGAGCAACTATTGACTTCCTTAATCAAACGTTTCCTGATCGACTGATAAGTACACGTGGTACAATTAAATGGCCCGCTAGATTCCGTGACTTAGCACCTAACGATTTTTTTTTTGGGGTTTTCTCAAAGAAATCATTTATAGGCATCAGTTTGAAAAGGCCACAAACCTAGTCAAATTAAGGGCAAAAATACTTCATTTCTCTGCAATCATTACACCAGCCATACTCCAAAATATAAGGAGAAATCTGTATGACAGATTTGGTTACTGTTTATCACAAGGAGGTGGAATATTTGAGCCCTTAATTCCTTAATCTGCTTTCCTAATTTTTATTTTTTGTTAGGTACATTTTATGAAGTTTGTAGGTTCTTAATTAGGTAGTATTTTTAATGTTTAAATTTGGATTAGTTACGGAGTTTTTCTATATCTCATTTGTTTCCTAAAATTGCAATTGCTAATCATTCCTAATATTGCGACTGGCAATATTAGAGACTAAATAATAAACTCTTTTACAGAATGTCAAGAAAACGAGCTGTGGTCAGAAGAAAATCTACGCTTGGCGCTGCAAGCCATAGCGAACGGAATGTCCATCAAAGGTTCTGCCAAGCATTATAACATTTCTCGCTTAATGCTATGTCTTCATCAGAGAACATAAAATCCCGTAAGAAAGATTGAAAGATCACCGGTGTTGTCTACAGCACAAGAAAATAATCTTGTCGAAAGAATTCAAAAATTAGCTGAGGTAAATTAGCAGATCTATTACAAGCAAGATTATAAAGGAAAGTGTGTTTTGTTATGCTCATATAATCATATATCAAATCAGTCATAAAGTCAAATCAGTCTAAAGAGTAAAATAAAGCTGATAGAAAATGTCTTAAGTTATTCTTGCGCAGGCATCCAGACGTATCTAGGCGAAAAGCTCAACAAATAAATATGGCTCGAGCCCCAAAAATGAATAAAACAGTCGTCGATGACTTCTTTCATAAATTAGGAGATACCACAAAAAAACTAAACCTATTTAACAAACCTGGTAGCATATAATATAATATGGACAGAAAGGGATGCAGATCTTAGATCTCAACAAATTTAAATCTTTCCGTTAAAATTTGCCGGACTATTTTCTAAAATATGGTAAGTTAAAGAGTTTTTTTCACAAGTCCCTAGTATCTCTAGTGCACATATTAAAAATTCAAGTACACACTCTATAATATCACAATAAATTCCAAACGAACGCCTCTACAATTTGAGGTTAATTTCCAACACATAATTGAAATTCACCTCAGGTTTCCGTAAAATGTTTTTGTGCTGATTTTATCGTATGGCTTACATAAATAGGGCTATATCTCGATGCAAGTTCCCCCCTGTCTGACGTCATTTTATCGTCGTATAATCTACAACCCTTATCGCGCCTTTGGAAAATTCCTTCAACCCGGCGAGCGACCCTTTCTTCTGCCGTTACCTATATAATCGGCGAGGATGAAGTCAAACATTGGCTTAACGTGTTTTTGTGGAAATAAATAAATGTTGGTTTCGCGAAAATTGTAGATAGGCGTCTGCTAATATATATACGATAATATACGAGTTTTTTTTAACAAGCAAATGAATTCTTTAGCATATTGATTACCTAATTCCAAACAAAACAATATGTATATATTATGTATATATACAGATATATATATATATATATATATATATATATATATATATATATATATATATATATATATATATATATTATTGTGATATTTAAAGTCTTGGTGCGCCAAGCAATAATTAGCTAATTAATTTTTTTGATTAATTAAAATTATTTAAATGATATGATTATGACTCTATCACAATTTTTAATTCTTTTATCTCAGGGTTAAATTCGTGCTTCAATATCTATGCTATTACATGTGAAAGGTAAGGTCCAGAGAATACCGGAATAATAAAAAACACATATGATCTAACACTATATATTGAAATAAAAATATTGAAATAATTCACACTCAAAAGTTTTCAATAAACAAATCTCATATAAGGATTCTCAAAATTTTGTTCTCCGTACGTGAACAATCAAAATTAATGGTACAAACAATATTAATTGAAATCTCAAAATCCCAAACTATTCTAACTCTCCTAATCAAAATATTTATATCCTTTCTAAATTACGTGTAAAAATTGTGTTATCAATAAAAGAAAAAAACTGCAGAAACAAAAATATCTCTCTCTGATGATGAGTGGTCCAAATCCTTGTTCCTTGTAGACTATATTATCTCCTCTCAACCGCTCCCTATGTAATCAGCAATCTTACACAGATTGTTGCAAGTATATCGTCCTTAATGATCTCCTTCAAAAGCACAAATCATTCAAATTATGATAGCCTTTCTCCTCTCCATAAACTGAATCTCTCGTTGGCCCGAGTGAAAAATGACTCTTGGAATATCTTCTCTTTACGATAAACTGAATCTCTCGTTGGCCTGAACAGTGACTCTTGGAATATAAGTAGAGAAATATGACCTACAATATTTTGCTCCTTCAGCTTCTGTCAGATACACTAACTCCACAAAAACTCACTAACATTCAACACTACTGCTTGCTACATTTCAGGAACCGCCAGAAAACAATCACTGTTCGTCTTACAGACTTGGAAACCAACTGATCCCCCGTTCTCTCTCCTTAATCTCGCTAAACTTTTTCCTACATACTTATCCCACCTTTTTCAATCTCCGCCAATCAAAACTCGTCACAATTCCCCCATTTTTTTATTTCGATAACAAACAAATCTTTACCTATAATTATAAATTTCCTTAAACTTATTTACAAATAATATTTTTCTATAATTCTTAAAAACTAACAAAAACCTCTTTCTATAATCCCTTCTATTGTCTTTAATCACTGCATTAATGTATTTTGAAAAACCCCGTTCAATTGTCTTTGGCTTTCACTTAAACTTATGCGGGTCACTCAAGTATAACAAAGAAATAATTTATGTATAGCTTACATTTTACTCTGAGATAGCGCGTGTACAGATAATCCAGGAATTTAATAACTTTCCTTCTTCGAAATGTTTGTTGGTTATTATCCTACTTATCTGAATTATTTTAATGTTTTTGAACTTTGAAATATTTGTTAAACAAACCAATATTTTTCTCGATTTTACATATCATAACAATATATATACATATATTATATATATTATATATATATATATATATATATAATATATATATATATATATATATATATATTATATATATATATATATATTATATATATATATATTATAATATGTTATTAATTACTTAGTATATAATTGGTATATAAATACTTTTTGTTATTTTTAAATTTATATCTTTTTAGGATCTGAAACAAACTTATGCAAACCTAGTATAAATCTTGGAGTCTGCTAAATATCTATTGATGTTACTGCTGGGTCTGTTCCAATCTATAGTAGCTCTGGAGAAATCGGTGATATCTTAACGTTGCCTGTTGTAACTAAGAATGCGGTGCCAGATCTACTAGAAAACTTTTAGATGAGTTTCAAAAGATCATTGCTGTCAGGTAGATTCTGACAGAGATCTCTTTACCAATACGAAGGATCTGTAGTAAGTTCATCAGATGAGTTCAAAATCACTGAGGTCAACCAAACTACTGATATTCTTGTTAGTGAACAAACTGGGAATTAAAGTAAAAAGAAAAGGCCAAATAGATAAAGAAGAGTGGAATAGGCAGAAAACGCTAAGCTGCGGTTATTGGGCAAAGGCTTAGTCGGATTCAGAAAAAATACGAACACAGGAAAATTTAAAACAAAAGTTTAATAAAGAACATAAGGATTTACACACATGTCCAAAAGTTTGGAATAAGTACAAATATTATATCTACGCCTATGGTGGTTTTAAAAACTGTTGTTGATATTCATTCTAGAGCGTTTTTAAATGAAAATGATAAAAAATGTGAATCGTTTTTGTATGATTTTGGTCATATTCAACTGATTAGCGTATTTACACATTATTTCAGTCTTTGGTTTAAATTTGAATTGAGCCGTTTAAAAATGCTTAGAAACGTGATATCTTATTTTGACAGATCTAGAGTTATTGCTTTGTTACAACAGGGCTTCAGTCAAAGTAATATCGCGAATATTGCTGATGTTACTCAGAGTGCTGTATCGAAAATTAAAAAAAACATTCCAAGATACAAATGACGTCAAGGATCGTCCCAGAAGTGGTAGAAGTCGAGGTACAACAGTAGCACAAGACAGCAAATCACATTGATAGCTCGTAGAAATCGTCTGGAATCCCCCACCCCCCACATACAGTGGTATATCCAGAGAAATTTCTAAGCTTCAAGGACCTGAATATTTCACGTCAAACAATAACACGCAGACTAAATGCGGTAAATTTGTATCGTAGAAGGACCGCTACGGGTTCCTAAACTAACCTACCAACACAAATTAGTAATGTTGCAATGGGTTAGAGAAATGGTGCATCATGGTCCTAGTTTAGAATAACGTGATGTTCTATGATGAGTCAAAAATTGGCTTGGTATCTGATTCGCGAAGAACACTGGTTTGGAGGGCCCCAGGATGACAAGCCCGACTAGAACAGCCCAACCGCGCATCCCATTTGAAGGTGGCAGTATTATGGTTTGGGGTGGTATTATAAGTGGTACAACGGACGTCACTGCTGATTCTGGAGAGAAGAGTCACTGGTGCTGTGTACATCAAGAAAGTTTTTAAATCCTGTCGTACGTCTATTCCGAGGGGCAGTAGGTCATGAATTTTTGTTTATGCATGACAACGCACCTCCTCATCGAACAGCAGCAGTACAAAATTTTTCTGGAAGGAGAAGGAATATCTACATTACAGTGGCTCTCGAATTCCCCCGACATGAACATTATTGAACATGCTTGGGACATTCTCAAAACACGCATCAAGAAGCGAAACAATCCCCCTATTACATTTCGAGAACTAAAAGATGCTGCTCGTGAAGAATGGGAGAGAAATTCGCAAGCCCAGCTCGACCAGTTAATTAGCAGCATGCAAAATCGACTACAGGCATGCCACAGGCCAATGGAGGAAATACTAATTATTAGTTTTATTAAAAATTATTTTTTTCTATACTAATTTATTTTTAGTTGTACATTGTAAGTTTTTCCACGCCAAGAGAATAATTAATTTTTTTGCATATCGTTTATCTGGTTTTCAGATTTATTGAGTATTGTTGAGAATAAAAACAAAATAATGTTTAACTATTCAGAAGAGTTTATATATAAACATCAGTTAAATGATGAAATATTCCAATATTCCAAACTTTTGGACATATGTGTAGGTCTATGGTGTTCTAGCCATTCTGTTAAGTGTAAAAAGGGAGACCCAGATAGTCATTTAAATGCCACGAAATCAATGATGACCAACGAGGACTTACTGTTCACGACATTTTGGGCCAAACGTAGCTGGGAATCCAAACAAATATAATAATATGTTCTAGAAAATGCTTTACCACAATAACCTAAATATTCAAAATCAGATTTCACTAAGGATTTTCGAAATGAAAACCTCCTATTATTTTTATTTTATAGCAGATTCTGTAAAAAAACAAATTTGCACACAAATGTTTCTAAACACATTAGATATTAGAGAAAAACAATTAAGATCATGGACATTAAAAAAGAATCGAGTACTACAGAAACTGTTAAGTCCTGTTCCTCTACTGAGCAAAATGACCAAGTGCTCTGCGATTCGAAAGGCATAGTGGCCTAAAATCACACTATTGTCGCTCATTTACGGGTAAATTGTACCTTCTAGAGCCAGTTTGGTGCAATATTTGAGAAATGCACAGGATGTACTAAGTTTAAAAAGAAAAAAGCAGTATCATGGCATACGTTCCAGAAGGTTTTCAAGAAAATGAAATTATCTATTTACCCCGCTGAAAAAGGATCAGTGTAATGGGTGTACTTTATACAAAAACAGAACACTAGATAAATAATCTTTTCAGAAACATAATAAAAAGATGAAAGATGCTAAAACATCAAAGAAGGACTGATAAGGATAGTGCTTTATCAGACACAGACACCAAATACAGTAGATTTACAGTAGGTTCTTCTTTCCTCTCGCCTGAATGCAGCCGCCAATTATTAAAAAAACCAAGTTGAAAATTCATAAACAAGTATATTATAATCAAGCTACAAGAGATGTAACTTATTTTGTACGGCATGAGGTGGAAGGAGGGCTAAAGAGTGATGTGGTTGCCACTATTGCAGATAATTTTATAGTTAATGAAATTGGTAATCAAAGCTCACTACAAAATATATTATTTGGAGTGATAGGTGTACTTACTAGAACAGAAATGCAAAGCTGTCAAATGCATTACTCGATATTATTATAAAATATAAGATTATCATAGAATAAAAATATTTAGTGGTTGGTCATATACATACAGGAGGTAGACTCTGTCCATTCAGCAATTGAAATGAAACTCACAAATCGTAGACAAGTTTCGTCTATGCTAACTACACAAGCATTATTAAAAGTGCATGAATTAACAAGTGCATTAATCGTCCTTCAGGACGATTTCTTTTCAATGTAATACATCTACCTCTAATAGTATTAGACCAAGATTGAAAACAGGAGATCCATGTGGCATTGAAATGATCTTTTATCAATACACACCAGAAGAAATAATAAATTATAAACTTTACTATGAATGATAATTGGAATAAGCTTCTACAACGGACAAAAAAAAGAATTTAGAAAACTGAACGCCCAAAACTGTACAGAGGACCTTGACCTATTGAAAATTCGAAAGTATGAACACCTTCAAGAATTAAAGCAGTTAAACCCTCAGGACTACAGTGACTATTACACCAACCTTTCATACAAAAAAAATATTTTTAGTTTATATTGGATACATAAAAACAGGCAAGAGTAGCCAATTTATGGGTATGGTTTATTTTAACTTTTTATTCATTGCTTTATTTTTAAATATAATTATTAATTTACCAAATTATTCTATTGTATTATACCTTATCCTAATGATTTTTTTGTTTATTCTTGAAAAAGTTTTTCGTATGTAAAAAAAAACAGCAAATATTAAGTATAAAAGGTCGTATTTCAACTTAAATGGAGTATAAGTTAAATTACTTAAACAATGATTTGATGAATGTAAGCAAGTCGTGATTTCAAACGAGTAAACTTACTTAATTTATACATACAGTTTTAAACAAGATAGAGATGATCAATATCATTATACTTATTCATAGTTGAGAATGTGAGACATCTTAAGGAAAGTTCTTTTGAAATAATTATTTTCAGTGGCTAATATCTCTATACTTTAAAAATCAGCTTAATGGTTTGTTGACAAAACATGTGTGGTAAAACACTCGTGTGTTTAGAACAATTGATATCACTTCGATGAGAAATAAGGTGTCCTTTTAAGGAACGTCCTTTTAAGGAATTGTCCAATGTAGGACAATTTACAATCCTGACAACGGATTCTATAGACTTCATTAATTTTATCTTGTTTAGATAAGAGAGTCTTCGTGGTGGAGAATAAAAGCAGCTACACAGGGTAAGACTGGTCGTCACTCGACATTGAGGAGTAGTCAGATTAACACCTCAGTGCCGTTTTATGGTGCTTGTATTTCTAGGGAACACGATACTAGTACATCAAGAGTAAGGGGAATAGGCAGATTGATATCCTGAACTGGAATGGAACCGTATGTCTCTTGATAATGGCTCCAAAATGGGCCGAAACGTCGAGTTTCAAATTCCCAACTCGGTTCTTCCCGAGAACTAGATAATTTACATAATATTAAATATATATATATATATATATATATATATATATATATATATATATATATATATATATTAGAAATGATTATTTCGACCAAAAAATAATTTATAAATACGTCAAATTATCGGGTAAAGTGGTCTGTAATAAAAATCTTTCTTTTTTCTTAATTACTCAATATTTCGCCATTTATTTAACAGATTCTTCAGGAGTAAACTAAAACAATTTGAACATTACAAAAAATGGCGTACAAATACATTTTAAAACACTTACAGAATTTAAAAGATTTCGCAAATATTTCAATGTCATTTTTTATTTGCGAAATCTTTTAAATTCTGTAAGTGTTTTAAAATGTATTTGTACGCCATTTTTTGTAATGTTCAAATTTTTTTTAGTTTACTCCTGAAGAAGCTGTTAAATAAATGGCGAAATATTGAGTAATTAAGAAAAAAGAAAGATTTTTATTACAGACCACTTTACCCCATAATTTGACGTATTTATATATATATATATATATATATATATATATATATATATATATATATATATATATATATATATATATATATATGTTATGATGTATTGTTTGTGAATGATGAGCAATGAGTGTTTTTTTTAATAATATAGGGTTTTTATCGCGGTTCTCAAAGAATTAGTTTGTAAGTACTTTTTTAAATTATCTTTATTATATCTATTATGAAACACATATATATAGCCAATGTAAATTTAAAATAAACTATCTTTAAATTGAAATTCGTATGAAACTAATTAAATTCTATAGACAATGTAAAATTTAAACAAACTATCTTCAAAATTAAAATTGTTATGACACTAACTAAATTATATTAACAAAATTTTGTACCTTTCTTTCCTTGAGTCATTTTGAGACTTTACTTGTTCAAATATAATTAAAAATAAAATCTATTATTTTTTCTTTCTACTGATAATTAATTTAATTATATGAGAGCACTTATCTTCCCAAACTAATTCTTTTAAATAGAGAGCCCCGCGGTGGGCGCCAAATTGTTATAATGTATTGTTTGTGAATGATGAGCAATGAGTATTTTTAATAATAATATATAGGGTTTTTATCGCGGTTCTCAAAGAATTAGTTTGTAAGTACTTTTTTAAATTATCTTTATTATATCTATTATGAAACACACATATATATCTAACCTAGCCAATATAAATTTAAAATAAACTATCTTTAAATTGAAATTGTTATGACACTAATTAAGTTATATTAACAAAATTTTGTACCTTTCTGTCACTGAATGCCTAAATGAACTGTGTTCCACTATATAGATTATAATCACCACTCAAATGTCTTCTTCTCAGCTTCGGTTATCCTTGTTTTTGTGAAATTACTTTTTCCAATTATCAGCTTCCACCAATTTAAGATATTTTTCTTCACAGCATTTATAAACCACCAAGCAAACCATCAAACAGCATTTATTTTTATTCTTCCTTTCAATATATCAATATCCAATCACCAAAAATATTATTTAATTTTAATATTTAATTAATACTTCTCCCATTATCCAATCATCATTTATACATAACATAATTTTTAATCTTCAATAATATTTTCTTTATACTGTTTCTTAATCTTGATTTAACTTACTATATTGAACAATTATAACTGATTGACTGACTCTAACTAATTTTCATACTAAAACTGGCCATCATAGTAACTCATAACTGATTGACTAACTGAATGGAATTTCTTACTAAACTGCCCTCTTGAATCCAAATCACGGGTATTTATATCTTTTCAATCTTCCAGAACCATCTGGTAAGAAATCATGTTCGATTTATTCCATTAAACACATGTCTGAATTTTCTGGAAACAGTATATGTTCGATCCACAGATATAAGCATTATTCCCGAATGTTCGACCGTAAACAAAGATCAAATTCTGCATTCTGGAGAATTCGTTAATTTTCTATTGATAATTTTGTTGACATTTAGGCTTTTCAGATCAGAATAAACACTTAAATCAGTAACTATATATAAATTAAACATTTTACACTAACATTATTATTATAACCCCACTTTATATTCCTAATTATGAATTTCTATCTGTCACTTTAAAGAGTATGTATATCTGTCTGTTACTCAAATGTATAGTTGGTTGCCTAGTCACATGGCTCACTTAAATATATCTACCACATTATAATTACTAAAATACAACTTTTTACAATTATTATATGCTAATTTCTTAAAAATGCCCTCACATAAATATATTTTTATAAAATTCTCTAGTATATAACTTATTAAAATAACCAAACACTCTCCATATCTAATATTATCCAGTAGTGTAACTTATAAATTATTTTCTATAAACACCAATCATATCAATATATATATATATATATATATATATATATATATATATATATATATATTATATATATATATATAATTTTTAATTTTATTTGTAGTTTTTTTAACATATTTTTATTTTTTTACATGACACACTGTTTTACCGTATTATTTTACACATGAAACGCTGATCACATTACTATCACTCGATTTAAGATGGAAATTATCTAGATAAGCCGAAGTCAAATTCCTTTTACAATGAATGCGGTATATTGTACGATTATAGGTATTTAGCACTGTATTATCCCGCCAAATGTGCTGGATGCGGTTTGGTGCGGTCGTTCTAGATTTCCACTTGAAATCTCTCTAAAATTCGACCCACTTGCATCTGTTCCTGTAATATGTGCATAGAATCTGTGTTGGAATATTATTTGCCGAGATTACCATAAAGTCTCGAGGTTAAGCTGTCTATAAAATTTAAACTCTTACTATTTGATTTCCTGCCAGCAATTCTCCAAACCAGAAACAAAGTCAAGTATATTTATTTATTTACTGTTAGGGAGTTATAAATGATATGAACTATTACAGTATTTGAGCTTATTTAAAAAGTTGCACCTATTCATCGTAATCCATTCTTATTAATTTTCCAGTTTGAATGCCAAAACAGTAACAAAAAATTGATTTTATGATTTATTGGGAATTGTCAAGCGAATATTTGTTAAAAATATTAAAGACACCACACTAGCAAGTGATTATGAGAAATTTAACCAATAACTGAATCTGGACAAGAAAACTCAGATAAAAATTAAAAAATCCCCATGGTCTATCTTAAAATTTTTAAAATACTAATAATATATTGTGAGTGGACCATTATTGAATAATTCTCTTACTAGCTCATTTTCATGGTACGTAATATATCCATTTTGTGATTCCGTGGCGAATTGAATTTCTGCTTTGATGAAAGAACTCTTAAAGTCGTAGTAAAGTGTTTGATTACTGGTGCATTCACTATCGACCTTAGCACTTTAGACTGAAACCTTTGAATAATAGCCCCATAATGAAGGCATACACAGCCCCATATGTATACTCCGTAAAACCAGATAGTTTTGAGTATGTCTTCTTTTAGTCTGGATATGTTTCTTCCAAGTCAAACTTTGGTCAAGATGGAGGCCAAGGTATCTAGAGTCTGCTATTGGTGATATTCTTACACTTTCCTTTCTTACAGGTAGGCATGTGTTGTGGCGGTTGGTAAGTGTTGTTTTACTTCATTTTGTTTTGTTTACTGTTGTTCTTCATTTTGTGTACCAATCACTGGGTATGTTGGGATGATGTTGCAAGTTTTATGAGGCTTGTATGGAATATTCATTTACAGCTAGTATTGTAACGTCGTCAGCAAAGGAAACTACTGTAGTATTATTAGTCTCTGATATGCCGGGTGTGTAGAGTAAGAAAAAAAGCGCCGCGCCGTTAGAATACTGACTCCGCAGTTAATAGGACAGGGGTTTGATTGTTGGTCATGGAGTTTTACAGTGAAATATCAATTTGATACGTAGGATTTAAGTAGAAGAAAATAGTTACTGGATAATCCTATTTTTACTTTGTAAAGCCGACCTCTGTGCCAGACTTTGTCAAAGGCTTGTGAGATGTCTAGGAATCTAGCATTGCAGTAAGACCTTCTAATATTTCATTAATCATTTAATGGACTTTTTAGATCGTGTAGGAATTTTCCTGAAAACCAAACTGATGTTTTGGTAGTAATGTTATTTATTGTCCTTTTAATGCTTTAGAAAATTTTTAGCAAGGCAGTGCTTCTCAGTTTCTCACTCATGCAAATTTTAAGTTAAGTGTAAGAAAGTGAAGTCAGCAACAAACATTAAATGAAAAAATACGGAAATCGATTGGCTCTAGAACATTGACTGAAGAAAAAGTTAGTTTGAAGGCGTACGTAAAGAAAATAGAAAAAAATATAGATGAATTGTTGGCATTCTAACTTCCAACGAATATAATTGTGATAACCAACAGATCAGAAGATCTTAATAAAGAAGATACTCTTTTGTGTATTTAAAAATATTGTATGATTTAATTATGTCTTTTATTGAAGTTACAATTCTATAGGCGCGCTCCACGTTGGAATATGCTTAAGTTATGTATATTGTCATTTTTAAATACTTATGAATATTGCATTTTAATTTGTATTGTATTATGATATTGAATTATGTGGTAGTGTATTGTATTGTATTTTATATTAATAACAAAATTAAAATAAATTTTACTGCATAATATGTGTAAAAATTTTTTTTTGCATTTAACTCCTTTTATACATATGATATGAAAATAAAAATATATATTTTCATTAAAATATTGATTCAATCCTTGACTTACTTACTATACTCCTATTACAGGTCAAATGTTTATATACAGCAAACGGTGCACCATATACCTGTATACCTAATTCATTTTCTCTTTCTGCTCTCTCTTACCTATAGCATTACATATGTAATGGTTGTGCAGTCCGACTGAATTGCCACACCCGTTTTTATTTTTAAATTGTTTTGATACACAATAAATGTGTCATGCCCTAATGCTTTTATAATCAGACAATGGGCGTTATCAATAAGTTTGATCAATCGACCAATATCGCCACAAATGTTCCATTGGACGAAGATTTGTCAAATGGTGGTTCAGAATTTTTTACTATTTAGTCGATATGGCTATAGTCAATTCGTTCATACTAATGAAGATAATAATAATATGGAAGAAACTCGACCAATTATCATTTCGCGTAAATTTAACAAGACAGTTGATTTCGAGCTTTATTTCACGGAAATGTAGAAATAAATCCGTAATATTTTTAGCAAATAAACGCTTAGCTCCAAATGAAGTGAGATTAGCTGAAGTTGGTAGACATATGCCAAACAAGGAGAAAAATTACAGGCGATGTAGGATGTGCAGTACTAAGCAAAATGAGAAAAATACTCGGTATATTTGCACCTACTGCAATCTTCTATTATACATAACACTTTGTTTTAAGATATTTCGTGATCAATGAGATGTATTTACTTTTTTATACATATATATATATATATATATATATATATATATATATATATATATATATATATATATATATATATATATATATATATTGTGTACTTTATGAGTTATATTTCACTGCGAACTGCAAGAGTCGTATGTCCCTTTCCTCCCGAGTACTCATTCCATGACAACATACTGGCAATTCTTCTGCGTCTTCTTTCAATCCCATTTTTGTGTTGAAATCAGCAATAATTATTTCTTTAACTCTTGGTACTTACACAATTCGGTGGTTATGGTTTGATTTTGTCCAATTTTTATCCACGTTATAAACGAATCAGTACCTATATGTAAGTTTAGTTTCTTTTCAAAAATTTCTAGGTATATGCCAAACTTTTTTAAGCAATAAGACTCAGACTTTAAATGACACAATCAAACATTACCAAACGTATCTTCAAAAAATCTTCCTATACCACCAAAAAGAAAAGACTAGGGCTACATAATCTCCAAAGAACCACCACCAATGTGCCAAAGATGTCAAACACCTTTTACAGTCAACCATATAATCATAGAATGTCCAGAGTAGACCTCAGCCAAGGCGATATTCAAGATCTTTTTTAAATTCCTGTAAACTCTATAATAAATTATGATTTAATTTTTGTTACATGTACATACATGTACATTGTACCATATTGTTGTAAGTCATGACTTCTAAAATGTATCTTATTTTCTCTATTTGTATCATAAACCTACCGCTAATAACCCTAGTGGTTGATGCTAATAAATTAAATACAAAAAAACAATCAACCATTAATGATGAGCTTTTTCCAATATCAGTAATAGATGAATCTCTAAAGTTTCTTACAGAAGACCCTATTAATGCTTTAGAAGTTTTTCAACAAAGTAGTGCTTCCGAATTTCTTAAACTACCAATTTTTTTGTAACAGTTTATATAGAGAGAGCTAGACAACAATTGTTAAGTATGAGAAATTGAAGTCAGTGAGCAAACAAAAGATGAAAAAATATGGAAATCCATTGCCTCTAGAACATTAGCTGAGGAAAAAGTTAGTTTGAAAGCGTACGTAAAGAAAATAGAAAAAAATATAGATGAATAGTTGGCAATACATCTTCCAACGAATATTATAGCGATGAGTAACAGATTGGAAGATCTTAAAAAATAAGATACTTCTTTATTTATTATGTCTATTTAAATTTTGTTAAGAAATATTTCTTCCCATCAAATAAAGTTATTTACTTCTCTTAACTAGTTATTAAAGTTTTAGGTAAGTATAATTAAAAATAACTCAAAATTACATCTATTTTATTTGTTCAAATAAATATAAACATTTTCAACATAAATGGACCTTTTTCGTCAGTCCTCTCTTTACCAAGCATGAACAGCAGGTACGTGAGCAGCATAAGCAACTGGAGCAACATGACCAACATGGGAATATTCTACAGCTGGGAGAGAGTAAGCGGCAACAACGGGTTGGTTGACGAGATCACTTCTGTAGCTGTGGCTTACTGCGGAAGATAGGGCAACGGGAACTGAGTAATGGGCGGCAACTACAGGGGAAGCTTCGGCATATACGGCTGGAGCGGAGTGTACAGCAACAACTGGTTCACTAATGACATCTTTTCTGTAGCTGTGACTAACTGCAGATGGTACAGCTACTTTAGCTACTACTTGTTCAACAACTGGAGAGGCAACTACAGCGGGAGCAGAATGAACTTCAATGACGGGTTCGCTGATGACATCCTTTCTGTAGGTGTGGCTTACTGCAGATGGTACAGCTACTTTAGCTACTACTTGTTCAACAACTGGGGAGGCTACTACAGCTTGAGCAGAGTGAACAGCAACGACGGGTTCGCTGACGACATCCTTTCTGTAGGTGTGGCTGACAGCTGAAGGAACTGCTAGAACTGAAGAAGATACTGGAGCTACAACTTCTTGAACGACGGGTGAAGAGACTAGAGCAGGAGCAGAGTAGGCTACTACGGCAGGTTCGCTAATGACATCTTTCCTGTATGTGTGGCTGACACCGGAAGAAACTGAAGATAAAACTGGTACACTGTACGATTCGACTAGTGGGCTTTCTACATATACACCGCTTGGTTTAGCAACGGTAAGGGCTACGAGAGCAAACGACACCACCAATTTGAACATTTTGACAAGTAGGTCTGTGTCGTTGTCTTGAGACTGACTGACGAAAACTGATATAAATTTCTTGATTTTTGTGCTTTTTATACGGTTTTATCAAACCGGTACCACCCATACAACAAATGGAATCCAGCTCGTGACGTCAAACAATAAAAGTTTATTTCGAGACTTTTCTTCCTGTACTGAATGAATTAATTAAACAGTTTTAAGTAATCAACCTTGCAGCAAGATTTTTGGTTTAATGTATGCGTGTCTATAACGGAGCAAGGTCGCGAATTTTGTAGCGAAAAAATAGATCGAATATTTGCATATATTAAATACATTGATTGTTAAGAAGATGCAAATATAATATCAATTAGCGTCACGGAAATCAAAATTTAATAATTTGTGTTAACAGTTTGGTATTTCCAAAATTTTGTTGTGTGTGGAATTAGCAATTTATATAAGAACAAATGTATAAAATGACATCATATTATTTGCAAAAAGCTGTTCATGGTATTTACAATACTAAACAGATACTTTCTTTAGATGATCATGATTAAAATTTACTGGATTATCTTAAAAAAAAATTATATAAAATCTAAAATAACAAATAATACAAATAAGAATACCAAGCAATAACACAAATGAGCTTTTTCTAAACATTCTTTTTTTTATTGAGATTGGAAATCTTTTAAAGGCTATAGCAGGGTACTCGTACTGAGTTGGATTTAGAGTAGATGGAGTACATACAAATCTTAAAAAGTATATTGTATAATTATAGCAAAGTTTGTAAAAATAGTATGTAAAGAAATAAATCAATGACGTGAACTTATTTCACAGTCGCACCAAATAATGTATGTTTTTTGAAAAAGTACTTTGAGAATAATATATAAGCGTAAGCATCTCTAGTTTTGTTGTATGTGTATTGTATTCGGTATGTATTATTTCTTAAAATATTTGAGCTAAAATATCTTTAACTGGCATTCTTCTTCTTCTTGATGTGCCTATCCGTTACGAATGTTGGCGATCATCATGGAAATCTTTATTTTATCTGCAGCAGCGCGGAAAAGCTGCACAGATGTTGTATTGAACCAGATTCTGATGTTGTTTAACCATGATGTTCTTCTTCTTCCTGAACCTAGTTTTTCAAATATTTTTCCTTGCAGGATGGCTTGAAGGAGAGCATATCTGGATTCATTTCGCATAGTATGTCCGAAGAACTGTAACTTTCGGGATTTGATGGTGGTCAGTACCTCTCGGTTCTTATTCGTTCTTCTGAGGACCTCCTCATTTGTGACTCGGTTAGTCCACGGGATCTTAAGCATTCTCCGATATAGCCACATCTCAAATGCTTCCAGTTTTCTGCACATATCTTCGTTTAAGGTCCACGATTCAACACCATAAAAAAGGACAGAGAAGACGTAGCATCGCAGCATTCCTACTTTTATATCAAAAGGGAGATTGTGACTCTTTGATCGAGCTTTTCCGATGCGTGCTCTAATCTCCTGGTTGTTGGTCCATTCTTCATTTATTATGGTGCCGAGGTAGTTGTAGTGCGTCACTCTTTCTACAGGGAATTGGTTGACGTAGAGTTGACCTTCTGTTATTCTTTTCTTGCTAATTATCATAAGCTTTGTCTTCTTAACGTTTATATTAAGTCCATATTGTTGACTGTAATACGTGATTTTGTTCATAAGAACTTGTAGGTCTTCTAAGTTATCCGCAAATACTATGGTGTCATCTGCATATCTGATGTTGTTTAGTCGGTAATCATTTAGTAGAATACCTTTTTCAGTTTCGTGCAAAGCTTCGATAAATATTCTTTCAGAGTACAGATTGAAGATTAGAGTAGACAAAACACAGCCTTGCCTGACTCCATGCATGATTTTCACATATTCAGTGTGTTGACCTTCAACTCTGTGATTTGCTAGTATTTGCATCATCTTGGCGTGCTGTACTCGATCAAACGCTTTCTCGTAATCAACCAGACATGCGTATACGTCGCAGTTGACATCAGTTAACTGGCATAAGTCGTAGAAATTGTGTAAAGAATATTATTTACCAATCAATACTCATAGTAGTGGTTTTGTTTGTAGAAAAAGTAGACGTACAATTACTTGCAATACAGTTGGGTTGGTGTATTCTGTGGTCTAACGAACTTGACTAATAATCGGAAAGCTTTTAATAGTGGAGATATGTCGAAGTCTACTGAACTAAGATGTGTTAATCAAAAATAAATATTATTTGGACATCATTTACTTCTTCCCTGAGCCTGTCTAATCTTGATTAGCAAATTAGAAAACCCCTCTTAAAAGAAAAGTCATATTTTTTTTAAATTCTTTTGTTTCTGTTTCCTTAAGATGGATTTTACAATAACAATATTTATATATCGATGATTAGAATAGATAGGAAATTTAATATCGTCACCCTAAAATGTTAACCAGCTAAATTTATTTAATCTAATTTTACAGGAGAGCAAAAAACGTTGTAAAAATACAATTTTGTTTAAAATATTAATCTAATAACTGTATTCATTTAGAAATGTATTTATTTACATTATGCTGATTAAATGTACAAGATGTATTTTGGTTATTAGCTAAAAATTGCTAATTTTGGAGATAGCAGGTTTTAGCCATTTAAAAGCGGTAGTAAAAATAAACAGCTTTTCAAGGTTCTTTTAAAATAAAACTAGATTTTGTTGCTTTAAAATAAAATGAGTTTATTAATATAAAACAAAAACCAAGTCTTAAATCAAAATTATTGAAAAAGAAAGTTACTACTATTAATCAGAAATAATAATGGAACGTTTTTTCACTATTCATGGGGAAGATCGTCTTAAAATGTATGGTATGTTTAGCTTTGTTCTATAATAACATACTTTCATACTTCATACTTTTCCATCTTTTTGTCAGTTTCCTTTTCTTCTCTGGCTTCTGTTTTTCTTTGAATTTATGCTTTATATTCATCTTCCGAAATACTTTCATTCTTAATTAAAACAGATGCGTTTTTAACACTCATCCTTTTTCGGATAAAACAAGGCAAAATTTTCGTTTTTGAAGACTCTGAGATAGCGCG